>NW_020955848.1:118374-302555 GCF_003031625.1 Empidonax traillii
CTGGAAGCAAAAATAGTATAGACAAACATACTTTGTGTACATGGAGTGGTGCCTGAGATGAATTTCAAGGCAGATATGTTAATCTGAAAGTCATAAAGCATCTTGAAGGAGGATTTCGTCTGTGAGATTTTCCTCTCTTGGAAATCTCAAGCAGCTGTAGGTGCTTGTTAGCATTCATTAAGGCTAAGAGCACTCTCATTCTCAGCTGTGGAACAGCTTGAAGCCAAGGATGGTTTTATTTCCCCAGGTTGAAAGGAAAGAAGATCCCTCTGATGTGAAAACATTGTGGAGTTGATTTAATTACGGCTGAAAAAAAAATAAACCCCTGTATTTTCAGCACTTAGTGAGCTTTCACAGCAGATCAAACTAAGACATAAATAAATGGGGGGCATATTTATGAATGTAAAGAGGTTTAGGGTGATGCTTTTGTGCAGGGGCAAGGTCTGCTCCTCCCCCAGTGGCAGGTGCTGCTCAGGGATGGGGAATTTGCCTGCAGGGAGCGCCTTCCTCCAAATCCTTTTCAGAGGAAGACATTGAAGCCAGTACATTCCTTCATGGAAATGTCAGGCAGGTCTTACACTGAAAGTCTGGCAAATAAAAGGACTCAATTTGTCATTGTCAGGATGGGACAGGGATCTTTTTTCCTCCCATCATCTGATGGTGCCTAACACCGAGATGTGACCAGAGTCTCTCAGTCAATTAAAATGGGTTTAGGCCAAGATATGAAAAACATACTCTGAATAATGCTATAGACAGTATTAAATATTTCTAACTTGTTTATGAACTTGTAAATGGAGTACAACTCCAACAGAACAGTTTGGATTTAATTCTGGTTTTCCCGAAATTCCAAGCTCAAAGCTTGTGGGCAAAATTGGGATTGTTCAGCCTGGAGAAGAGAAGGCTCTGGGGAGACCTTTAGACACTGGAAAGGGGCTCTAGGGGGCTCCAAGAGAGCTGGAGAGGGACTGGGGACAAGGGATGGAGGGACAGGACAAGGGGGAATGGCTTCCCAGTGCCAGAGGGCAGGGTTAGATGGGATATTGGGAAGGAATCCTTTCCTACAAGGGTGGGCAGGCCCTGGCACAGGTTGCCCAGAGAAGCTGTGGCTGCCCCTGGATCCCTGGAAGTGTCCAAGGCCAGGCTGGACGGGGCTTGGAGCACCCTGGGCTAGTGGAAGGTGTCCCTGCCCATGGCAGGGGGTGGAACTGGATGGGCTTTAAGGTCCCTTCCAACCCAAGCCATTCCATGGTAAACCCCCAAGAATTTATCATTCTCCTGGACTAACTGACCCCTGTCCTCAGGTTTCACTCCTGAGTTGTTTCCCAGCCCACCCCAGGCATGTTGGGTCCACGGCAGGTTCTGTATCCCCTGGGGATGTTCCTGCCTGGAGATTGGGCAGTGTTTGATCAGATCACCAGCCAGGTCCCCACAACCTGACTGTTACTTCACATCCCCAGTGAACTGAAGAACACTCAGGTTTCTCCTGTAAATACAGGGAACTGAACAGTTGGCTTTTACAAGCCCGCTGTTGCATTTTATACCACTTTTATGTTTCCTGTGTATAGGCATGACAAAATTAGGAGGACTCCTGCTGATTTTCCCATCCTGGATGTCATGTTAAGAGATATCAAATCTAATTCAGCCTTATTATAAAATTGACTCAGAAGAGTTTTTCTTTAGTTCACAGATAAATGTTACAAACAAAAACCACACAAAATTTATCAGCTAAGCCATCAATCAGCTGAAATGAGGCACAAAGCCCAAATGGCTCATATCAAACAAGAAAAGGATATTAAAGGTACTCAGAAAGACAGTGACACTGCTAGAAAAACTTCATTATACATGCAATGCACCTTGGCCATAACTCCCAGAGGAGCTGAATGCCCCTGAAAATCATCCACACAGTTTTAAGGGGATAAATGTGTTCTCACATTGACCCCAAGAGCCACAGTGTACTTGGGAGCAGCTCTTCAGAGAGCAGAGTCATTTCACGAGCATAATGGAACAGCATCTCTCATGTCAGTGCCCTTGGATGCTGAGGAGTTCAAAAACTCTGTGACTAAATTTTGTAAAAAGTCTCCAGTGTGTTTAAAAGTGGATAATAAAGAATTTACCCACCAGAAGGAGATTCGGGTAAATGGGAGAGCACTCCAGAACAAGAGGGTGTGAGGTTTAAACTCTGGTGCCTGCAGGAGCCTCTGATGAACACAAGGATGTGAAATGAAGAATAAAGAAACAGCAAAGGTCGCTGAGGTCCAGGGAAGGGGTGAAAGAGCACAGGAAATTCTGGAAGGGGGTAGAAGGATGGAGGAATGCTGTAAGGTCAGGACTCGAGAATCAGCCCAGCAAGTGCTGCCCAGCAGAGCTCTGCTTCCAAAGGCTGGATTAAGCACTTTGACTATGCACTGCCAGAGGCTGTCACAGGGATTGGAAGGTTCATTAACCCACAGGCAGTATTTTTCTCTGTTTTTTTTTTTTTCTTTCTTATTTTTCTTTAGCAAACTAAGCTGTAGTAGAGTTTGCTACACTACCCAAAACTCTCCATCAGGTGTTTAAAACAAAATCATGGTGTGATGGGGAACCAAAGCTCCTCTGCAAGCCCTGCAAAGCTGTGTTTTATGCAGGCAGCTGCAGCCCTGGGGTTGCCTGGGTTAAGAGGAGCTTGGATGCTGCACACTCCTCTGCAACCCATCCAGGGAGGGGGAAAACGCACCTGACATTCCCATTCCGGGTTTGCTGGTCCCTAAGATCCCGTGGAAAAAAAAAAAAACCTTTTGCTTTTTCCACCCCTCCAGGATACAACCTGTCCAAATGACAGTCAGAAAAATAAAAATAAGGAAGGGTTTCATTGCAGCAGCAGTTTGGCTGAAAACCTCTCCTCTGTTTGTTCTGAGATTGGCACTTCTGTTTTGATGTTCCTGCAGTGACAGAGGAATAACACTGAGCTGAAGGAGATATAATGGCACTTCAAACAAGCCAAGGTAAAGAGGAAAACAAGCAAGTCAAGGTTCTTAAAACAGTGCTCACTGGAGCATAAAGTCAGAATGCTTTCTGAGCTAAAACATCAGGATTTATAGACCCCCTTGCCTCCAAGGTTCACTTCCCCCCCTCCTGCCCATCTCCAAAATGTGTTTCACCCTCTGGTGCCAGTTCTGAAATTATACTGTCCTAGAGAAATTAGAATTTCAGCCCACGTGGGAAACATTTGGACAAGTGTACTTTCTGAAAGCAAAAGAAAACATTTTAAGACCCACAAGTATTTTGCCTCAGGAAATTTCCTCTTAATCTTGGCACTGACACCTCTCTCAGGCACTTCTCAGTGCTTCAAACCCTCCAAAAGGCCAGCAGCAACTCTTCCCAAGGTATTTGGTTTCTCCCCACAGGTTTTTGGAGTGATTATGTGACTTCAGATCTGAACTCTTCTCCTTGAGTGACAGGTAATTCAACAGGTGTGCAAAGGGGGCTGAACAAAGATGTTTCCTCCAGAGCTGCTCCTTCCCCACCCCCACCAAAGAAAGCGTTTCTTACCCGAAAAAGGGCTACCATTCTCAGCTAATGTTCCCTTAAAATATTTCATAGCAAAGTATAATTGCAGGTTTGGATTAGACTCAATTAAGAGATACAGCAAAGATGATTTTGGCCATCTCACGACCAAGTGTGTTAACAAACCTGATCAACACACAGACAGATAGTGGAATTTTGGGGCCACTCTGGCTGCAGCCCCTCACATGGGGTGATAGAGGCAAAGGGGGGAGTCTCTCTGCAGGAATCTGGTATCCCTGAGGAACCTGGTATCTCTGCAGGAACACACACCCTGCCCCTGCTGTCCAACCTCTCTGCCAGATCAGCATTTCTAAGTGTTCTACAGGTTGCACTTGTATGTTCCTGAGATAGAAACTCACTCCTCTTCCTATCATCAACTGACAGAAATATGTTCTTATGCAGACAGAAGAAAGCCAAGTGTCTAAAAAACTTTTAAGTGAGGGACATGACAAAGCCTCCAAACTTCTTTACCAAAATATTGCACTTGTGGCATGAAATTGGTGTTGTGAACGAGGAGCTGAGCCCTGGGGATTCCCTCCCTCTCCATCATCTGTGCTGTTCAGTCCCAGGTAGCCTTGAGTCAGGTGTGTCCTGTCCTCTCTCCCAGAATCTTTCAGCTTGGAAAAGCCCTCTGGGATAACTGAGGATAAGCATTAAAGCACTGCCAAGGCCCCCACTAACCCACATGCCCAAGTGCCACATCCACATGGCTTTTAAATCCCTCCAGGGATGGGGACTGCATTTTAAATCCCTGCCAGGACTGGACAAACCTTTCCATGATAAGTTTTTCTCTAATATCCAACCTAAACCTCTCCTGGAGCAGCTTGAGGCCGTTTCCTCTTGCTCTATCAGCTGGGCACTCTCTCACTGGATCCAGTTCCAGATGCTGGGGAAGGAGGGTGGGTTTGGCACCCCAAGCCTGCCAGGTTCCCTTCCCACACTTCCAGGGCTTCTGGATGGGCAGTGGAAAGCACTGGAGCTGGGAACAGCAGCCCAGAACTGTACCCAGTCAGCACTGGGTTATGGGAGGAGTATTATTGTATCTGACAGGACCCATCACTGCACTTCTGAGAAATCAGCAATAGAACACTGCATTTCCAGGAGGTGGGTGATCTTTTCTACCAGAAGATATTGTGATTTTTCAATCTGTGTGTTTAAAACTCAAAGCTATTTATAACCTTTTCAAGTTCTCATCCACCCTGGCTTTAACTTACTCAGCATTTTGCATCAAGATTAGCTATTTTCACTATTTTTTTCAGCTATTTTGCAGGTGAGACACAGTAAGGACACTGTTGTCACAGCCCACAGACATGTGCACACTCCTACTTGCTCTCAGCTTCCCATTCTGAAATAAAACATTCCAGGGACATAAAAATATGAATTCAATGAAGAGAAAATTATCCTGAGGTAGCAGCTTTATGGAAGTAACTGTAGAAATATTTCCATGGAAATAAAAAATATCCCATTTATATCCCCATCTGTAAGAGGAGACTGTTTTAAACTTGACTTTTCAGCCCTGCAAAACAGATTTTCTTCGTTACCAATATAGAAATTTTCTTCCCCTAATCTGAAACTCACTTCAGGAACTGAACTAAAAGATCAAGCAAGGGATTTTTGAGCATTGCAATATTTTTGATAGAATGAAGCAAGGTCCTGACCTCCAGATCAATGCATTGTATTCAGTAGGCAGAAAATCAGAGAAATACTGTCATTCCTTTTCTAATCAGTAACAAAATTTCCAAATATCCTTGTTTCTAAGGAAACTGGAAAACCAGAAGGTAAAGGAATTTTCTGAGTAGAGGTAAATTAAATAGCTTTCTTATGACAGTCATTTGTCACCACTTTCCAGCTCTTCCACCTTGGCTGCAGCCACATTATCAATAGTTTTAAGCATCAAGTAATTCCTGTCTCAGCCAAAAAAAAACCGAGTCCCCATACAAGCTGCCTGGGGACTTCAATGTTCCAGAGCTAATCCAGCAACTTCTTTGCTAGTTTTGTTTTCTGTTTGTTTGTTTCAGCAGTTCATGTGGCATCAGAGGAGCTGGAGAGCTTCAGAAAGTTCAAATCCAAACCGGTGCTCCACCCTGGGGAAAGCAGGTGTTCATTTTAGGGCTGTGCTACTCATCTAATCTTCACTGAGGTCAGTTCTGCTGGCCAGATATTGCTGTCTGATGCCATCTAATCTGCCCAGGTATCAAATATCCACCCAGGAGGTCATGTAGGATGTAAAGGAACCCACAGGTTTGGAACCTCTGGAGGAAATGAGGGTAAGTGCCACCAGGCATCACCCAGCTGAGTGAGCGGAGCTTTAGGAGCCCCCACGCAGATTTACAACACACCAAAGCAAACCAAACTAAATTCCCCCTCCCAAGTGCTTCCCCTCAGCCAGAGATCTGTTTTCCGTCAAGAAATCAAGAGCCCCTGAAGCAGAAAAAGGAAAGTACCATTTCAGCACCGTGAGCTCCTTCACCACTTGTGATGGCTCTGTATTTTGGTGCCTGGGCCAGAGGTGAAAAGGCAGCAAAATATTATTACATGGGATTACATTGACAGTAAACAGCCTGAAGCTGTTTCAGCTCTTACACTGGGAGGGAATACAGGAATCTTGATAGCTTTTACAACTGTGGAAGACACCCAAACAAGAATTTTATGTCTAGGTGTTTACAGCAAGTGATGCCTTCAGAGCACGAGGTAAAATGTGTGATTGCCAGGGGCTGGCAGGAGCTCAACAGTCAGCACCATCCTTCTGCTATAAACAGCCAGTTGTAATGGAGGATACAAGGCAAAACTGCTCCAAAATAGCAAAAACCTCTCTTCTGGAATAGGTGATGGATAAAGAAGTGATAAATCTCCAGTCTGAGTTACAGCAAACATCATCAGCTTGAGCACTAAGAATTATATTGGAAGAGGAGGAGACAGGGATGAATCCCCCTTCCACCTCCCAGAGCAAACCAGCACTTGCTGTTGTGCTGTAAGAAAAGGTAAATTTAAATAGCTCTGCTTTACCCTCCTCCTCCTCCTCACCTGAGGCAGGACAGTGTCTGGCTGTCACATTTCTGGGTCTCTCCACAGAGGCACCACAGGGCTAATTTCAGTTAATCAAGCCTGGCATTGATTTACAGAGTCAAAATATTAAAGGACAAGAGATACAGATCAATACCACTGGTACTATGGCTTTAGACTGAAAAGGAATAGGTTTAGATGGGATACTGGGAAGGAATTCTTCCCTGTGAGGGTGGGGAGGCCCTGGCACAGGTTGCCCAGAGAAGCTGTGACTGCCCCATCCCTGGAGGTGTCCAAAGCCAAGTTGAAGGAACCTGGGCTAGTGGAAGGTGTCCCTGCCCATGGAATCAGCAGAACTAGATGGTCTTTAAGGTCCCTTCCGACCCAAACCATCAGTGATTCTATGAAAAACCGGTGGTGCTAAAATAACATCACTCATACCAACTTTGCCTTTCAGGAGTCCTTCTGAAAGGATGCAGACACCTGCAGGGCCATTTATTTGCCTTTTTTTGTTGCTGTTTTGACCTATAAGGGAGCAGGGTTGGTATTTTGTTATGTTGTCACAAGTAAATTCCACCATGGCATCTGATTCTGACAAGGGGAAAGAACAAAGGACTGTTTACATGGCACTATCAATAACAGTCACGAACCACTGCTGCAGGACATTTTTAATCAAATGCTGCTCTCCATCAGGCAAGACACATTCCAGGCTTTAAATCATTCCAAAACACCAAGCAGCAAAGCAAGCTGTCAGGATTTTGCCTGAAATTTTCCAGCTATGTGGTATTTTTAAGGGAGGCTGGACCTCACTAGAGGCTCTGCAAGAGGTGGCACAGTCGTTTAATAAGACTTTATTTCATTCTGTGCAATCTGTGGCAGTGTAGACCTTGACATATTGTTTTCATGGTGGCAGTAAGTTGGTGTTGGTTCAGTTTACAGTCTAAATGGCTGAGGGGGTGATGAAGTCTGAGATGACTCAAAAATACCTGCTTTTAAAACTGAAAAATGAAGTGCTATCGACTGTCTCACTGAACAGTTTTTAAAAACTTGTTCAGGATGAGATGAACCCCTGGGAAAGCTTCTTTAAGCTTGTTTTTCTTTGTAATTAACCTGCCCTTGCACAGGACTGGAGAAGCACCAGCACTGAAGGCAAATCTAAAAAGCTGGATTTTTTTTTTTTTTTTGGAATGGAAATCCTTTTGTGCAGGGAGGAAGAGCCTCTTCTCCAACCCCCTTAAAAAGTCTCCTCCACCCGATAAAAACATAAAACCCTGACATCATTCAGTGGTTTTGTTTTAGTATTGCCCAGTTGTGGCGGACCAATGAAAAGCAATCTGGTGGAAACCACATCCAGAGCTGGAATTCGGGCCATTTCAGCCCCCTTGCACCCTCTCAAACCAGGAGAATCTGTCAGGGGATGGATTGGCTTCCCCTGCAGTCCATGGAAATCCAAAGAGCCCAACACTTCAGACAGCCAGCCTCCCACAGCCCATTGGGTGCTACATCATCTGTTATTTGACTATTCCATGCACACACTACTCAGAGCCCTCCTCCCAGGAAAGAAAACACAACTCTGATTCATTCCCAGGGCACTGGAAAAACCACCCAACAGAACCACTCATGGGCAGCTGCAGTGAAATTAGAACTTTTTCAGAAGCTTAGAGAGAAAATAAAGCTGCCCCTGCCCAGTGGGGCAAACTCAGAGCCAGAAATCGAGTCACACACTCATGGTGTGGTTTCAGCAGCTTCCTACAGTGTCCTGTCACAATTCCCTAAATTAACGAGTGGACAAGAACACGTACGAGCTTCCTTCTGGAGACAGTACCAGAATGTCTGGAAAAGGGTTTTATAGCAATAAATAAACCATTTTAAGTTAATTTTTATGGTCCTGAGCTCCCACAGCGTTGTAGGCATTTCAGAGGCGGCATCAGAACCACAGGACATACAACAAAAAGCACAGGGAGTCAGAGGGACATGAAATATCGAACACCTAATCGCCCTGTCTTGCCAAAGATGTGTTCAAGTTTTAAAAAGATGTCTTTGCACTTGAATTCAGGCATGTCCTCATCTTGCAAGAGAGACCATATATGTATATAATATATTACACGTAAGAACATAATACAAAAGTATAATAGATATTATACGTAATTACCTATCACATATATTGTAACATAACACATCAGCACAAACCAGATTCTAATCTCAGTTCTCCATGAATCCCTTACAGCTTGTGAAGCAAAGCCAACAGAATTACCCACAGAACCCCCCAACAATACATGAGGTCTCATTTCATTCGGTGTTAGAGAAGATTCAAGAACACTTTTTCTTGATGTTCTTTCAAATTTCTAGTCCTGCCTTCCAAGAAAGTAGTTGGGAAATTCTAAAATTGCTGTTAAACCAAGGATCATCTTTTAAAGCCTTTTGAAATGATCACAGAAAGTGAAATTCTCCTGCTCACAAGAACAACATAAATTAAACCTCAGTGAAAAGGACTGGGTTTTCAGCTCAGGAACACAGATCAGGATAACATCAGATGGAAAGCAGAGGGAAAACTGGGAGTCAGAGGAATAGATTTATGAACCAGCCTCTACAGTGTTTCTAACCCAAAAGGTTTCAAAAATTATGAGATTAATTCATAAACAGTGAGAGTCTTTAATAAGAAGCTAATGACATTTTTGTCCTTGCTCCTCATAGCAACTTTTATTGAGAAACCAAAGATTTCTCCAATTCAAAAATGAGTCAGAGAGAAACTTGTGCAGTCACTGACTCCCAAAGTCAGTAATGATAATTCCCAATAAAGGAGTGTGTTAGCAAACCTACCTCTGACACCACTGAGTATTTCAGCTTCTTAGCCCTGGTTGGAAGGTTGAAATAAGCACAATTCCTTGTTTATTCTGCACCAAGAATTACACACTGAATGTTCTGAAAAGTGCAGTGACTCATTTCACTACTGTTTTGCTCATCTCTTACCAATAAAAAGTTTTCCAAATAGAGAAAGGACATTATAAATATATTAAGACATATATACTTATCTTTCCATTGCCAGAGCCTTCCAGTTCCAGCCCTTCCACCTAAAATAAGCTGGTTTCCTCACAAAAACTGCTCCACAGTGAATTTGGGAGCTGAAAATCAAACTTGCGCCATGGCTGGTGTTGCTCTGAGCGAGGAGCTGGGAGAGAGACAGGAGGTACAAGCTGCCTATTTAGCACCTCCTGTCGTTTGATTGAGAAAGCCAGATTTGGGGGGGGAAATGGGAATTAGGGCTGTTCTCCAAGCAGGTGATTCCAGGCTCATGTGACTTGGTCAGATGGGAACCACATGAGAACAAATCCCAGCTGGCCCTGTGGTTAGAACAGATTTTTGCACATAACTGGGTGAATCCTGTGGGCTTGGCCAGCTGATTTCAAAAAAAAAAAAAAAAACTTCAATTCACTTTTAATTTTCCCAGATAAACAAACAGGAAGCACAGATTTTATGTCCCACAACCTGTGGAGGGAAGGAGGGAGGGAGGGATGGAGGGATGGACTCACCGCAGCAGATTTCTGAGAGGATATTCCCAGCTGAAGTTTGACCTCAGAGACACTCTTTTAAGGGCATTTAAGTTTTGAACATTTACTCCAGAATTCTGACAGTGCTGGAAACCTAAAAAAAAAAAAAAAAAAAATCAAGAAATTATTCAGAAAAACAAGTGAGATGTACCAGTCCAGATCTGAAGAGCTTTTAATATACATTTATAACTGGAGTAGTGATCTGACAGATGCTCTTTAAACTTGTGGTATGTGGTGCTGGTGTCAAAAAGATGTGGATGTAGTTTAAATATGTGTGACTCTGGAGTTCAGTTGCTTTAGGGATAAATCTTTGCCTGGGTGGATGTCACATAACAATTTGTGCAGGCTCCTACTCTAAAAGGATTAGGAAGGACTTTTGTTTCTATAAATACTTTGCACCACTCTGCTTTCATCTGCTCAGAATTTGGCTTATTGCTGATGCCTTCCAGTTTCCACTTGATTTTTTTTTTTTTTTTCCTTTCTCCCCAAGTGCTCTCATTACCCTCTGGTTACACAGTTTTGGAACCAGATTTTGGGAGGAGGGAGGGGTGGCTTTGCTGTATTGAGAAAAGCATTTATTTATAAAAACACTCCCAGCTGTCAGGAAGGCAAAGCTGAAAAGGACTGTCTGGGTCTGAATCAGTGCTCACTGGTAGTGCTGGAGAGGAGGGAGGTGGTGATGGAGGACGCTGGAGCATCATCTCCTTGTCTCACTGCTCAGGATGTGGCAACTGCAGGGTCTGGAGCTGATATTAAAGAACTTCATTTAAAAATATTTTATTATTTAAGTGCTTTCCACAGTTTAAGGTCAGAGGGCAAAGGATTTAATGAGCAAGGGAGAAGTAGGGAGGTGGGATTGTCCCTCATGACAAGAGGGACACTGAGGGGCTGGAGCGTGTCCAGGGAAGGGAATGGAGCTGGGGAAGGGTCTGGAGCACCAGGAGCAGCTGAGGGAGCTGGGGGGGCTCAGCCTGGAGAAAAGGAGGCTCAGGGGGGACCTTCTGGCTCTGCAACTCCCTGACAGGAGGGGGGAGCTGGGGGGAGGGGGGGGTTGGTCAGGCTCTGCTCTCAGGGATCTAGGGACAGGATGAAACGGCCTCAGGCTGTGCCAGGGAAGGGTCAGGTTGGATATAGGAAAAATTCCTTCCTGGAAAGGGTTTTCCTGCCCTGGCACAGCTGCCCACGAAAATGGTGGAGTCCCCATCCCTGGAGGGATTTAAAAGTCTTGTGGATGTGGCACTTGGGGACATGGGTTTGTGGTGGCCTTGGCAGTGCTGGGGGATGGTTGAACTCAGTGATTTTTGAGGGCTTTTCCACCTTTAACACTTCTATGATTCTGTGCTCTTTCTAATAGAAAAGTTTACTTCAAGCTATATATTTTTAACCTGCGATCTGTAAAACACACTCTTCCCTACTTTATTTTTTTATTATTTATCCATTTCCCTCGGCTGTGACTTGTCTTTCTTTCTTCAAGGGATGACAGGAGCTTCTTCACCACTCTCATAGAGTCATATAATCATAGAATGGTTTGGATTGGAGGGAATATTGAAGACAATCTCATTCCACTCCCTGCCATGGGCAGGGATGCCTTCCACTACCCCAGGTTGCTCCAAGCCCAGTCCAATCCCTTGAACACTTCCATGGATGGGGCAGCCACAGCTTCTCTGGGAAGCTGTGCCAGGGCCTGCCCACCCTCACAGCCAAGAATTCCTTCCCAATATCCCATGTAAATCTCCCTTCTTTCAGGTTGAATCCTTCCCCCCCCCCACAAGCAGACAGACAGTAATGGCACATGCACAGCACAGGCTATCAGGGAAAGCATCATCTGTGCAAGGTTGGTGTTGGGTCTCATTAACAAAGCTAATTTTATCCCAAGTTTGGTCATTAGAAGGCTTTGATGTCTGTAATTTATCCCCAGCAATTGCTACCATGTGCTTGTGGAGGTGATAACTCAATGAAGCATCATTTTATCCGTGGCAGTGGGCTGCTTTCTAGGACAATATTTGCTTTAAAATTAGAAGCTGCCACCTTGGTGGAAAACAATGACCCTGAAAGGCAAGAGGCAGCAAGTGGTCTCTGGTGAAAACGTGGTTGTCCCCTGGAAGGCCACTTGAAATTGTCCTTTAGCAGGTTGATATCCTCAGTCAGGTACCAAGGAAGTGTAAAATTTCAGCCTCCCTGACACTGCCAATCCTCAAGATACAATAAACTGCAGTAACAAGACATTTGGAGGGCAGAGGTAAGCCCAAGCATCTTGTCTCAGCCTCAACAACAAGCCTAAATCAGCTGTTGAGATGAATCCCATCTAAAATACGGACAAAGCAAGACTGTTTCCAAAACATCCGTGTCAAATACGTCATTTCTTATGGTGTACTGAAGAAAAAAGCAAAAAAAAAAACAAAAAAACAAAGTGTATTTCCAACAAAAAAAAGGAAATGTGAAACAGCAAATCCCCAGGGCTCAGCCTTGGGCAACCATCTCACAAAGTGTTCCCAAAAGTTTGTTCCTCAAACAAGACCACAACATCATTTAAAGAAACCCAAAGTACTACAGCCAAGGAAAAGAAAAAGGCAACACTCTGGGGGACAGAAGTCTGTTGTGTTATTAGACTTTTGTTTTGAATCACTGCAGAACAGCACAAGCTCCTTTCTACTCCCAGAAATTCCCTTGCAGCCTACTCTTGCCCACATTGCTGCAGAGAAACCCTAGGTCTCTCTCTCACCTCCCACTTGTGACTTTTAACTCAGGAAAAAGAGAATTAAACCCAATTTTCTAGGTAAGTCTAAAAACAACTGGGCACGGAGGCCCTCTGGGGAAAGAGAAAGTTAATTAACAGTGAATTATCTTGAGAGAGTCTCTCTGAAGCCCTGGAGGTACCAGCCAAAGCCATTACTGCCTCATTTAAGCTGACAGTGCTCTCGATTCCACTGTCACCTTTTCGTTTCCAGGGCAGGAGTCAGCTCCTCGTTACATATTTGCATTCCTACAGACCTTCTTCACTCTGCTGTTTTCCAATCCCTTTCATGAAGGGCACTTAATGAAATATTGCGTTAGGAATTCCACCCTTGCTGCTGGATAATTTTTCTTCCGCAAAAACACATCAGGATCAAAACAACGCCATACCTCTAATGGGATCAACCTGGTACCACAACTCCTAATCAGCCTTTCCTGGCTCAGGATTTCACAGGCAGATGCTTTGGAGTGATTTTTTTTTTTTTTCCATACCACCTCTCTACTCCCAGTAGTCTATTTTTCTTTTTCTTTTTAATTTCAAGACACTCATTTTACTCTTTCCTTCAAGATTCCCGGTTCATTGATACCTACTGGATATACCTACTGGAAATATCTTCTAGGTCAGACACAATCATTCAAGGTCTCTCCAAGGTTGTGCCTTGGCATGGAGTCCCCATCCCTGGGGGTGTCTCAGGAAGGACTGGACGTGGCACTCAGTGCTCTGGGCTGGGGGACGAGGTGGGGATCAGGCACAGGGTGGACTTGATGATCTCAGAGGACTTTTACAACCCAAATGATTCTGAAGAACTAATAGAAGAACTATTTTGCCTTAAAGGATGTGACACAGAAGCCCAGAATCTCAGTGGTTGTGGTATAAGCAACAACAGAAATTCATTTAAGCAACTTTGTGTCAGTAAAACATAAATGCAGTGAAAAGAATCTTGGATTTCAGGAGTCATTCCAGTCTCCTGCATCACATCATCTCTCTCTGAGCAGAAGGAGCGAGTATAATTTTACCTGTATTTCTTTACAAGATGAATTAATGAGTTTCTGCTGTCATTTGCAGTGAGAAATGTGGAGAGTGGGGATTATTTTCAGGATCTCCAGAGTGTGAGAAAATTTCAGAGGGATGAAATATCTCACCCCCTTTGTTGGGTTGTTCTATAGACAGCAGGAGAAAGCTGCTGGAAGTGAAAATTGATGGCTACTGGTAAAAGATATTGCCATTATTCGGGTCACTTGGAATTATAAAAGTCATCATTGTACTCCTTGCCATGAACTGTTTCCAGAATCCAGCATGACAAATGTCAGACTGAACGATATGTGGTGCATTTAGGGAACCCCTGACCCCAAAAATATCTGTCTGTAAGATTATACCCCGGGGATGAGAAGTGCAGACACCCAATGGGGTGTCCTGGACAGACGTGTCACCAGAAGGAGGGACACTGTGACACTCCTGATACCCACTGCAGGGACCAGGTTAAGGCTCTGCATTCTTCCCTTCTTCTTCTGAGGCTCCAAAATCATTTTAAACTTTCCAAAACATACAGGTGGGAAAGCTTGGAGAGACAAATTATTTTTTAGATACTCAAGAAAAAAAAAAAAGGAAACTGAAAATACAGAATTTGTGTGGAGCTCAAAGGAGTGAAAAAGTTCACACTCATGAAAAATCTCTTCCCTTTGTAGCCCAGAGAAGCTGTGGCTGCCCCTGGATCCCTGGAAGTGTCCAAGGCCAGGTTGGGACAAGGCTTGGAGCAACCTGGGATAGTGGAAGATGGGGATGGGAAGGGGGTGGGACTGGATGAGCTTTAAGGTCCCTTCCAACCCAAACAGGACAAGGGATTGCTGAGTCTATTAATGCCCTTAACTCCCTGGCAAATTCCCAGAATGGAAATAACCTTGGGAAGACTGGAAATGACTGCTGTCTTAAGGCATTTTGCCCCTTCTCAGGTGGACCACAGCACCTGAGATGGGGCATCCACAGCTTCTCTGGGCAACCTGTGCCAGAGCAACCCTCACAGAGAATTTCTTCCTAATATCTCATCTAAATCAACCTTCTTTCAGTTTGAAAAAGCAGCTCCACTCGGCCCCCTAAAAAAATGAGTGTTGCTGTCCCCTGAGGCTGGGGAAATTATGCCAGGGATAGCATTTCTGGTTGTAGAGAACCATTAGTCTCAGATATCAGGTGATGCATTTCATCCTTTTAAGCTTTTTGGGAACATCCAACCCATTTTCCTCCCCACAGCAGTGAAGCTTGGCTCTCACACCCACGGTCTGTGCAACAAAAAGGGGCTTTCGCTGAGCCCCCCTCAGCCTTTGGCTTTTTCCTTGTGATTCCCAGGCAAATTTTAAGTCAGTTTTAAGTCTAAATAATCCTCCCAGTTACAAAGCTAAGGGTTGTTCCTCTGCAAACCCCTTTCAAGGGCTGAAAGGAAAAAGCACAAATATTTTTTCAGTATTTTTCTTGTCCTCACAGTATGTGGCTGCAAGATGGGAGGAGAAGGAATTAACTACACAGGAAGTTAATTGCAGTAATTAGTTGTTGAAGAAGAGAATAGTGTATTAAAGTATCAAAATTTGTCACTTATGTATCATTATGAAACAAAGCATTATATCCTACAAGCAGAAACTTGAAGTGTTAATGAGTCATAGAGATAGAAAATGCCAGTTTATTCTGTATCCTTAATATCCATGGGTTTGAGTGCTAAAATGAAGTGTTAACATCACTTTGTCACTAAATCCCTGTTAGAGCTTTCCATTTAAATTCAGATGGATAAAACCCACAAGTGATGCTGTTTTTAAAGATATGTAATTATTAAAAGTGAGGCTCAGTTACAGTGGATTTATATCTTTAAAGAAAAGATTAATCCTCAAAATTTCCTGGTTTTAAAGCTGCACTTTGTGTCCCAGCAGTCCAACCACCTTTCCCCTCTGCCCATGGCTCTGACTCAGTGTTTCGAGGAAACCTAAGAACAAAGAAATATTTAATGTAATATGTGCCAAATGTGCAATTTTCTGACTATTTGGGTTTGGCAGGTTGGTCTTTCAGTGCACTGTAAAGGGTGGATTTACAAACTGCAAACCCAAGAAAACTCTGCTTGAGGACAGACGTGGATCCAGACTCCGGGTTTCATTTTCCCCAGCAAAAATGTGAGCTGGTGCATGTTGGCTTTCTTTTATTTTTCTTGTTTACTTGTCTTCCTTTACAGTGATTTGAAATTTTTCTGGTCTGCACCTATGCAGATTAAAAAAATCTACTGGGAATTTATACCCACTGTGCCCCAATTTACAATGACAGGAAAAGCCTGAGCTGCATCAATTTATCCCTGACTCCAAGTACTGACACTCAGTCAAACTCCAATATCATTACCAAATGCTTTGGCTTGGAAGGGACCTGAAAGCCCATCTCATTCTGCCACGGACAGGGACACCTTCCACTAGCCCAGATTGCTCCAAGCCCTGTCCCAACCTGGCCTTGGACACTTCCAGGGATCCAGGGGCATCCACAGCTTCTCTGGGCAACCTGTGCCAGGGCCTCACCAACCTCACACCCAACAATTCCTTCCCAATATCCCATCTAGCCCTGCCCTCTGGCACTGGGAAGCCATTCCCCCTTGTCCTGTCCCTCCAGACCCTTGTCCCAAGTCCCTCTCCAGCTCTCCTGGAGCTCCTTTAGGCACTGGAAGGGGCTCTCAGGTCTCCCTGGAACCTTCTCTTCTCCAGGTGAACTCCCTCAGCTCTCCCAGCCTGGCTCCATGGCAGAGGAGCTCCAGCCCTTGGAGCATCTCCATGTCCTCCTCTGGACTCTACAACTCATTCATCAGTGGGATATTGAGAACATTGACATGTGAGAGGGACCAACTGGATGATGTCTGTGGCCCAGGAGGAAAGGAAATCTCCAATCCACTTGCAAGTCCAGTGGACATCATAGTATTGACAGCCCTCCTCATCAGGGATGTCCTTTATGGTTCAGGTCTGGAGAACCTCGGCTGGACCATGAGCAGAGGAACAGCTGAGGGTGAACAGAGGACACCAGAAGAGTTTAGGCTCTTAACCTTCGCAGAAAACAATTCCTGTTCCCTTGCACGTGCCTTTCCACTAATAAATTTTGACACAAGGAGGTCAAGTGTTCTTTACTGTGGTACAGTTTAAGGGAACTTGGGCAAGCAGCTTCCTAGAGCCCACACTCACACTGGTCCTTTCCTGCCAGCAGCCTTGACTTCTGCATGTACAGATTTGTCTTTTAAAAGGGGGGATTGCCCGAGAATTTCTTCTCCTTTGCTGCAGTCCTGCCAGTGGTTGGTACTTGATGGGCTGAAGGAAAAAGGGAATGCTCATTGAATAACAGCCATTACTTAAAATAAAAGTATTTAGTCCTCCTAAAGGGGAGCAGCAACGGAGCTGAAGGGTTCTGGGGCAGTGTCTTGTTCATCTCCTTGCACTGGAGCAGTTTTAAGGCTTTTTTCCCTTGAGGGATTTTCACAGGTTCCAATTTTTGTGATGAATCCAACGCACCTACTCAGGGTATAATTTCATTCAGGGAAATTGCTTTAAGCAGCACTTCGACTTTAAATATTGGATATTCTTCTAGGGGAAAGTGTCTCTGCCCATGGCAGGGTGTTGGAATGACATGATCTTTAAGGTAACTTCCACCCCAAACCATCCTTTGATTCTGTGAAATCTCACAGCTCCAGTGGGAATTAATTTAAGCACACGTTATTCCTAACAGGTGTGATTTTCTCAACAATATCCTCCCCTAAAAAAGGCCAAAATCTCTCCTGTAAGCCCACATGTAACAAACAGGGAGTAAGAAACTGTGATTACCTGGTTTCCCATCCTGAATCAGCGGCTTTAAAACCCTCTTTCATGTCTTGCAGCTTAACAAACCATGAGAAGCTTATCTCATTACAGAAACCAAAGTGGGGGGGGGGGGAAATAATTTAAGGGAATGTTGTGAGCCCTGGCAGGTTTACAAGAGGAACCTGAAGGGATGGGATGTGTAACTTGAAAAAAAAACACAAAAAACCCCAAACCACAAAGCCTGTCATTTTAAATGGCTCATATGAATCTGAAACCTTCAATTATGGTATTAAAAACCTCTTCTTCCTTCTGAAAGCTGTTTCTTTTTCCATGGGCAGCCCCAAGGCCTGTCAGGGAGGAGGTTCCCAGGTAGCAGAGCATGGAAGGGGTTGGGAATGGGGGGTTAATGGGCGCCTTGGGCAGCCCCAGCCACCGGAGCAGGGATCAGGCAGGAGTCAAACACTGAGATAAATGGCTTTGGACAAAAAACTGAGTGCAAACCAAAACCTGGAGGGGCTACAAAATAAAGATAAGCCCAAGATGATTGAAGAATCAATTTATCTCCCTGTCAGCAACGTCTGTGCAGCTCAGTGTGGATATAACACTTATTTTTGTACCAAAACAGCTTTTATACTACCTGGAGTCACACTTACAGGAAAGGGCATTTTTTCCCCAAACAACTTCCTTGTGTGATTTTTTTTTTGTTTCTTTGACAGTGCTTTTCTTTCAGACACTACACAGAGTGTAGTTGAAGGGGCTAAAGATGAACTGTGAGTTCTTCTTGCTCCTGTTTTAAGTGTTACAAGGTCTGAGCAAATCCTTTTTTTACAGAAATCTCACCTAAACACGTGGGCACCGTAAAGAGCTTTTAAATAGCCAATAATTACATTCAAACTGTAGGAAAATTGTCTTAATACAAAGGAGAAGCTCCAGGGTAGAGTTCAAAGACATTTCATAAAATGCCTGATAAAATATATTGATCTTTCACCACACGCTTCAAGGCAAAAAAATCCCAGCTAGAAATGAACAGCAAAAAACTAAGTTTATTTTTAAAATAGTCTATGCTGATCATCTGCTGTGAAGAGACCAGAAAACCTCACTAGTGATTAAATGCCTTCACGTGGAATGGTTTTGCATTGGCTTTTCTTAGTCTGAAGAAAAACTCATAACTTCATCTTAGCAAGCCTTGAGTATCTTAGGGCTCAGCATGAGCAGCAACACTTTGCAAGCTTAGCCCAGAATGAGAATAAAATAAAATAAAATAAAATAATAAAATAGAGTTCTGACAAAACCTGACAGTTGCAAATGAACTAGGCTGTTAACAGAGATAATAGTAAGAAATCCTTCAGCAAGTCCAGGAGAAATCACCCTGAAAAAAAAAAAAAAAATCTTCCTTTTTTCCGTGTGGTTATACAGGTGATCAGTATTGTCCTTAAAAGAAGGAAAAATATTGCTAATTTGTGTTGCCATTTTGAAAGAAAAATCAGTGAAAAAAACCCCATGTTAATCCTTTTTGGTAGACAGGATGTTGGGCTTTTAAATGCTATTGTAAGCAGGATTAGAGTGGTTTTTGTCCCTATTGCTTCCATATGATCTTGGAGCCAATACCAGAGAGTGTTTTTATTATAATTCAATTTTCCCCCTACTTCACGATACCATTTCTCCTCGAACACCCCTAGTTTTGCAGTATTTCATTCAGCACTCACTGAAAACGGTCCCCACCACGAGTTCCCTGCTCTTGGAGGCAGCTCAGAACATTGTTCAGAGCAGCTCAGCACCTCCAAGGGCCCCTGAGCAGAGTGGGCTTGGCAATTTTGGGTGCCTGCATCCCAGAATGGATTGGGTTGGAAGGGACCTTAAAGATCATCCAGTTCCACACCTTCCACTAGCCCAGATGGCTCCAAGCCCCATCCAATCCAGCCTTGGACACTTCCAGGGATTGGGCAGCCACAGCTTCTCTGGGCAGCCTGTGCCAGGGACACAATCCCAAGGAAGCAGATACACCAGACAGGGATGATTTGCTACAATTTACAAGATGAGTCATTCACATCCAACCTGCTTCCACTCTGTATTTGTCCATGTTTTTTCTACAAGCCTAGAATTGCCACCTCCTGCAGCATGGAACTGCAGACAACTCCCAAAAAGCGTGAGTTTCCTGTTTGTTTGTTTGTTTGTTTTTTTTTATGTAACAAATACAGACACCTTGCTCTCCCTTGCTGACTCCAAGGCAGTGACTGGAATGTGGAAACCTTATTATGTATTGATTTCCCCCACACAGTACAGCCGTAGAAAATGTATCGGTCCCTGTTCTGTCTTGCCAACAAAAAAAATCCTGGGAAGCAGTGTTGTCATCCAGAGAAGCACAGGAAAGTCGTGGTGCTTAACAAGGATGAATCACATGCAAGTATTGGAGTGGATGGAAAATTGAATCAAAAGTAGAAATAAATTTGATTTATCACATCCTGTTTGCATTTATTATGGGCTCCTCCTAAGTGATAATCACTCTAAAAATAGAGATTTATTGCTTTTGCAACTAGATTTGAATATAACTAAGACTAAAGTACAAGGAATTAAACCCAGGAAAATAATTCACGGACTAATTGCTGAAGAAATTAAACCTCCATCTCTCTTTTCCAGTAACTGTCTGCCTTTCCCTGCCCAGCCAGAGAGCACTGCAAGGATAGACCCCATGTGTTTTTTTGGGAATGTGCCATGAGACTCCTTTTCCATTCCTCCAAGTTAATCCAGCGGACACCCCACGGGCACCCTTTGCACGCAACGAAAATCCCCTTCACCCCTGTGAGCCAGAGGTTATTCTGCACTGCCAAGCTTTGTCCAGCCCTTTTTGGGAGGAAAACCTGCCAGGGATGGTGAGAGATGAGTGGTTGATCTTTGTGAAGACAGTTATTGTGTGCTAAGAGTAGAGGTGAACCCTCCAAGTTGCTTGGTTTCAGACCTGAAGCTGGGCTTAAACCACGGCCCAAGAATTAAAATGTTCAGCTCATCACCTGCCAGCCACCAGCCACTGATTAACCTTGCATCCCAAAACATGATTTATGAGTGTTTGCCAGCCCCTTCTCTTTCTTATACAGGCCAAAGTGTTGCTCTAGAGTAAAGAAATCATCAAAATTATTATGTTGGATAAAGGAACAGCCTAAATTCTCACTTCCATGGGTTCATCCTTGAATATTGAACCAAGGCTGTTGTTTTCTTGCCAGTGCTGCAGCTGCCCCTGTGACCAGCACAGCAATAGGGAGGAGCTTCCATAACTATGGTATTTCCTGAGCTTTTCCAAAATGCATTAATATAAGTCCAATTCTCCAGTGAAATGAACCCTGAACACAATTTATTGGTCTCTTTGGGTACTCCCTCAACTAGTGAAGCCTTTTCAACCCTGCTTACAGTTTATTGCAGGAGAAAACAGTGAAAAGATGCTGTTTCCTTGATGCTACCCCCATCCCTGCAGAGCTGACGCCACAGGAGGCACCAGTTTGCTCTAAACTCCAGCAGGAGTTACAGAATTGAATCACAGAATATGCTGAGATGGAAGGGACCCATCAGGATCACCGAGCCCAGCTCTTGGCCCTGCACAGCACACCCAAAGGATCCCTCCACTGGATTTCTAATGTATCTGAGATCAGGAGACATCCAAAATTACATCTGACTGCAAGAGCACCCTGTGCTCTTACTCATGTTTGACTTCTTGAGCTCACACAGACATGGCATAACAGTGATAAGTCATCCAGGGTGTGGGTGGCAGCAGGGTGTGTGTCACAGGCTGCTGGAGCATTACACACTTAGGGACACTTCATTTTTGACATCTGATCGAACTCCCTCTGTGAAAAGGCCCAGCTCCTCAGCCCTTCTGCATTTCCAGTGTGGACAGGTTTCCTTGGAACCCCATCCAAGCTCCTGTGTTGGCTCCCTGTTGTCAGACACCCTCCTGAGGAACCCACCCCAGTGAGGCTATTTCTGGGCTTCCAGGGGAACCTGACCTAAGCAAGGCTGGACCACAGATCCCACCCATCCCAGCATCCCATCACCCTTTTCCACTAAAGCCTTCACTGCCCAATTAGCCCAGAGCCTCATTCCCTGATGCAGTTCTTCCCTCCAGCCATGTTTTTGCTTACAGGGATTGCAACTTCCCTGCTCCATTTGACTGATTTATTTAAAAAAAAAAAAATCTGCTTTTCTTTCCAACACACAAAAATAGAATTAGAGAACAGCAGAAGCACAAAGAAATACAAATGATGGCCTCCATGTACACATTGAATCATCACCTTAAACAGTCCCTGAAGAAAGGTTCTGGCAGTGGAGTGGGATCCTTGCACTGAGCTGTCCATGGATTTCCCCAAAGCAGGACCCAGGTGAGCTAATATAAAGGCTATTCTGGGATAACTTGAAGCACCTGCAGCCTCCTGGGGTTCTCATTTTTGTGTTTTCCTGCATTTCCAGGGTCCTACAATGGGATATTGTCCCGGGAGAAACAGTCTCAAGGTGAAAATACAGAGCTCAGCCTGTAAAGTTGGACCTTGAACTTTGTATCCTGAAGCAGAAGAAAACGAGGGTTGAGTGAAATAATTTCTTGCCCAGCTCTGAGGTTCAGTGTCTTCACTGTGTTTTAGAAAGGCTCCTCTGGCTCTTCCAGGGGTTTCTCCATCCTTCCTCTGTAAAAGTGTGTGCCCAGGCCTCGGAGAATGAATATCACAATCCAAAGGCAGCTTGACCCCTCTGATAGGATCCTACTCACTTTAAAAAGGAAACAAGAGTTATAATTTAAATGTCTTCTTACTCAATATCCCTGGAAAATAATAACATGAACAAAGAGATTCTGTCTGAAATATTTTAAAGGGTGTTTCAGAACAGTGATTTCTCTCATGTAAAAGTGATTTTTTTCTTGTATGAAGCTTTTCTTTTGAATAGGGAAGTAATAAACAATAAATTTATCTACATAAACCTACACAGGATATTGACTGATAAGAGTTCAGTTTCCTCTTTCCTTCACTCCAGATCTACTAAAGTTGGATATTTGTAAACCAGATGCTTTGTAATACACTTTATTACATTTGGGGTCAAGAAAAACTTGGCTTGTATAGGTGAATCTTCACTTCCATCAGGAGCCTGAATCTCTGAAATGCTTTAGGTTCTTAGTTTATGTGGCATTTTTTTGTGAAACTTGTTTTGTGGACCCATTATAATGCACAAAAATATTTGTATTATACAGATTTCTATTTGGGGTTATTTTCCTGTAAGAAACAACAACAATATTTTTAGCTTTTTATTTAAGAAAGATGTATTTTGGTCATAAATGGGGAAGAGCCAGGAAGAGACAGAGAGCCGGGAAGGAAAGGCAGGAGTTTATATTTGTTTTCTTCAAAAAACAAGAGGAAAACAAAACCAAGGAGCAGGCACCAGGTATTAATAAGCAAAGGTGGGGTTGACCAAATTCCTCACATTTAAAGCATTAAATAAAAAGCTCAAACCTCACCACCGTGACTGCAGCCCGTTGGTGTCACGTTGCATTTTCCCAAAGCTTCCTAAAAAATGCTTTTATGAGATGCTGTGGATAAATCTGAGGTGTTTTCCATGGCAGCCTCAAGCAGAGGTGCCTTGGGAAGCCGTAGGGTGTGTGAGGGGCTGTGCTGGGGGCAGAGCCCCAGGGGGGCACAGGAACACCCACACCACAGGCCACCAGCTCCCCACAGGACATGGGCAAAGGTATGAGCAGGAAAACCAGCAATTAAGAAGCTCCTCAGCAGGGACCTGGCTTAATTTGAGATGCTTGATTAAATCTGGAATTCTCTGTACAAGTTCTGTCAGCTCCATGGGCTGACACAAAGATGAGCTTGTGTTTTGGGGGAAAAAAAAGGGGGTTTATTTAGGAACACTGCAGGGCATGGAGGGCTGGGTGAGCTGTATGCCAGCATGGTATTCCCTGGGAGGAGGGCCTGGGGAGAGGGCACATCCCTCTGGCTCTGTCATAGAACCAGTTACAGAATGGTTGGGTTGGAAGCCTCAAAGCCCATCCAGTCCCAACCCTCTGCCATGGGCAGGGACACCTTCCACTAGCCCAGGTTGCTCCAAGCCCTGTCCAACCTGGCCTTGGACACTTCCAGGGATGGGGCGGCCACAGCTTCTCTGGGCAACCTGTGCCAGGGCCTCCCCACCCTCACAGCCAACAATTAGTCTCCAGTATCCCCTCTAACCCTGCCCTCTGGTACTGGGAAGACATTCCCCCTCGCCTGTCCCTCCAGGTCCTTTACCCAAGTCCCTCTCCAGCTCTCTTGGCACCACTTTATGCACTGGAAGGGACTCTAAGGTGTCCCTGAATTCTTCTCTTCTCCAGGCTGAACAGTCCCAGCCTGTCTCTTTGGAGCATCTCCTGGCATATCTGGGACATCCAGACTTGAAACCCATCACTTACCTTCCTGAACAGAGCCAGGAGGGCTGTGACTGGCAGGGAACTCTGCTTTACTCCTGGCCATGGACAGGTGAGAAAACCACACTGGACACCTGCATGGCAGGAGGTTAAAGCCTTTCCAAGGTGGTGGGAAGAGACAGTGAAAAAAGGAGGGAAAGCGGCATCCACAGCCAGCCCTGCGGGCAGCACCCGCACCCATCCCGTCCTCCTGCACCTCCCTGTAATAATCATCGATTTTATATAAAAACTTACATTTACACCTTACAAAAATACTCCTCTCTCGTGCCTCAGCGCACCTGGGTGAGCCCGGGGGGCTCCAGTCAGGGCTGGCCCCCGGCGCGGCCATACAGGGTGGCATCGGGGCCAGGGGGACACGCCACCCCCGCGCCCCCGCCGCTGCCCCCGGCCGCCTCCGCCGCTCCAGCCCCCTCCGCCCGCCGCCTCCTCCTCCTCCTGAAATTCCCGTTATCGAACATCTTCTCGCAGTTGGGGTCGAGGGTCCAGTAGTTGCCTTTGCCTGCGGAGAGAGGAGAATCCGTCGGGGCTCCAGCCGTCCGGGGGGAGTCCTGTCGGGTGCCCACCCCGGTGCCCTTCACAGAATCACAGAATCCACGAGGTTGGGAAAGACCTCCGGGATCATCGAGCCCAATCTCTGACCCGACACCACCTTCTCCGCTAAACCGCGGCACTGAGCGCCGCATCCAAGATCGTCGAGTCCACCCTGTGCCCGATCCCCACCTTGTCACCCCGCCCAGAGCCCTGAGTGCCACGTCCAGTCGCTCCTCGGACACCTCCAGGGACGGTCACTCCAACACCTCCCTGGGCAGCCCCTTGCAGTGCCCAAACGCTCTCTTTCCAAAGAATTCCTTCCTAAACCTCCTCTGGCCCAGCCTAAGCCTGTTCCTTCTTGCCCTAAGTCTGTGCCCTCTCCTGCTTACCCGGGTCATCCTGGTCCCGCGGCACCTTCCTGAAGCAGTCGTTGAGGGAGAGGTTGTGTCGGATGGAGTTCTGCCAGCCGGCCCTGCCGCGCCGGTAGAAGGGGAAATTCTCTGCCACGAACTGGTAGATCTGGCTGAGGGTGCGGCGGCGGCCGGGCGCGCTGTGCAGGGCCATGGCGATCAGCGCCGAGTACGAGTAGGGCGGCCGGGCCGGGGACAGCGGGGACAAGGGGGACATCCCCGGCCACCCCCGGCCCGCGGGGCCCGGCGGCAGCACCGCCCCGGCGGGCGGGCACGGGGAGCAGGGGCCGCCCGGCCACGGGGAAGGGCTGGCGGCGGGATGCGGGGAGGGACGGGGAGCCGGGAAGGGAGCGGAGCATCCCGCGGCCTCCAGCAGCTCCCGGGAGAGCGGCGGCGCGGGGGGCGGCCCGAAGGGGTGCATGGTTCGGGGGGCAGCGCCGAGCCCGACCGACACCCCGCTTAAGTACCGCCTAAGGACCGCTTAAGGACCGCCCGAGGGACCCCCTCCCGCCCCTCGGCCCCAGCACGGCCCGCCCCGCAGAGCCGGGAAGGTGCGGGGGCAGCGGGATCGGAGCACACGGAGGGGAGGGGGGGGATGGGGAGATGGGGGGAGGGTTTCCTGGGGAAGCGGCGAGGATTTGGGAGTAACAGGTGGGTGGGAGCTGAGCACAGGAAGGACGTGCACCTGTTGGAGCAAGTTCAGAAGAGGCACCGAGGTGATCAGGAGGATGGAGCAGCTCCGCTGGGAGGGAGAACTGGTGTTGTTCAGCCTGGAACAGAGAAGGCTTTGGGGTGACCCAACTGAGGCCCTCCAGAATCTGAAACGAGCCCACAAGAAAGATGGGGAGAAACTATTTACAATTGCTTGGAGTGATAGGACAAGGGAGAATGGCTTCACGCTGACAGAGGGTAGGTTTATATAGGCTATTGTGAAGAAATTCTTCCTTGTGAGGGTGGTGATGCCCTGGCACAGGTTGCCCAGAGAAGCTGTGGCTGCCCTATCCCTGGAAGTATCCACGACCAGGCTGGATGAGGCTTGGAGCGACCTGGTCTAGTGGAAAGTGTCGCTTCCTAAGGCAAAGGCTGGAACAACATGACCTTAAGATCCCTTCCAACCCAAACTATTCTAGGATTCTATGAATTTGGGAAAAACAGACCCAGCTGATCCCACTTTCTGTATTCTTCCAATCTAGTGAACAAACTCTCATAGCCCCAAGAGCCTCATCCTGTAGCAAGGAAAAGGGATAAAGGTGAGCAAACACATATGCACATTGCAAGATCAAAAAGAGCCTTCATACCACTGGCAGGGTATTCATCTAAATATCAGTTACTTCAGGCTTATTTATAGAAGATCTACCTTCAAATCTCAAAAGCGTGAGGGGAGATATTCCTTCCATTTCAATGAAAATAATTCAGGAAACAACCTGATCCCTAACATTACCGTTATTTAATTTCCCTGCTGTCAATGATTACCTGGAGACATCCAGCAGCAAATTTACCTCCAGGTATCACCAGCCTGGCTGCCTGTGGATGCTGCTGTTTTGTTTTCCATGGCATTGCTTGTCTCTGTGCCAGGGAAAGGTGTAACTTGTGTTTGTATCCGTCAGGTTGAAGCAGAGCAGCAGAGTGATATTATTTGTGTTAGTTTAGTGCCTCGTGGCAAACTTCATGTGGGTTGGCTGCATTTTTGTGTAAGTTGTAGACATGTACCATGCAAATAAGGGGATTTGTTTCATATATTTTCCAAACATACCAATTTGCAAGCCCACAGAGAGCTCATTAAATTGTCCCCTTCTCAGCTGAGCTGACACCCGAGGACACAAAACCACGTATTTGTTAATGCTGACTCCTTTTTGCTTTGCAGAAACCCTTTTACTAGAAAGCAGCAATCCCTGGTAAACATCCAAACATACTTTAATGCCTTGATGATATTCTAACCCACAGGAAAGATACTTCTTGTTACAGAATGTGGAGCCTTTTACAACCTTTTTTTCTGTTTCTTTAGCGTTTCACTTGGATTCATAAGGTGAGGAACGTGTCAAGGTGGCATGAGGGGAGACCTCATTGCGGTGCAACTTCCTCAGGAGGGGCAGAGGAGGGGCAGGCACTGAGCTCTGCTCTGGGGGGACCAGGGACAGGACCCAGGGAATGGCTGGAGTTGTGTCAGGGCAGGTTTAGGTTGGATCTCAGGGAAAGGTTCTTCCCCCAGAGGGTGGTTGGCACTGAACAGGCTCCCCAGGGCAGTGGGCACAGCCCCAAGGCTGACAGAGCTCCAGGAGTGTTTGGATGATGCTCTCAGGGACAGGGTGTGACTCTTGGGGATGATCCTGTGCAGGGCTGAGGGTTGGACTGAATGATCCTTGTGGGTCCCTTCCAACACGGCATATTCTGTGATTCTGGGCACAAGCTGTGCTATGGCTTTGGCAAGTCTCTGATACACTTTTTAAACGCTGCAGTCGCTTAACGAGACCTTTTCCAGCATCTCTTCCATCCTCGCGTCCTTCACCTCCCGGGAGATGCGCTCGTTCCCAGCGGTGCCCGACAAACAGCGCGAGTCGTCTGAGGAGCGGGATTTGGAGCTCAGGGAGCGCCGCTGAGTTATCCCGGCGTCATTCCCAGGGAAAAGCAGGTGGTTTTAGTCAATCGCGGGCCGGCGATGCCATCTAGTGGCTCCGGGACCGGCTCCGGGAACTGCGGGGTGTCCGCTCCCCCCTCCTCCTGCTGCGGGCACCGATCCCGCCCTTCTGTGCCGTAAAGCCCCAAAACTGGGATGCGTTAGCGAGCCAGCAGGACAGACAGACGGATTTCTAACCAACACTGGGTTGGAAGGGAGTTCAAAGCCCAACCATTCCCACCCCTGCCATGGGCAGGGACACCTTCCTCTATTCCAGGTTTTTCCAAGCCCTGTCCAACCCGGCCTTGGACACTTCCAGGGATGGGGCAGCCACAGCTTCTCTGGGCAACCTGTGCCAGGGCCTCCCCACCCTCACAGGGAAGGATTTCTTCCCGATATCCCACCTACCTGTCAGTGCCAAGCCATTCCCACTTGTCCTGTCCCTACATGTCCTTGTCAAAAGTCTCTCCAGCTTTCAATTATTTATCTCCAGCCTCAATTATTTATCGCTACAAGTCTATCTGAGACCCTGCATTTTATGAAAATGTCCTGGCAAAGGAAAGGAATTGCAGGCAGCTCAGTTCTCCCTCATAGTACTATCCCTCATGGATTTGCTCCTCTGCATCAGGTGGGAATAAATTCCCTGTTCATTCCTCTACTCAAAAGAATTACACTAAACCTGAAGGAGTGAAGTTTACAGAGGCTGTTTGGGAGATTTAAACACAATAATTCACCTCAACAAAGCATTCAGTACTTTCCTGATGAAGCAGATTGAAATGTGGGTGTTTTGCACCAAAAGCATCAGTTTGATTTCTCTGGAAAGTATGTTGGAACAAACCCCCATCATTTCAAATAAGAAGTAGTAGAGAGTGAAATACAAACACATGGTGAGAAAGAACAACCAAGGCATCTAAAATGAGGAGTTTATCAAAACAGAAATACAGAAAATACCATGAATAGAAATCCAGATATTATTTTGACTTCAATACAACCATGTTTACTTGGTATAACAATTATTAGTAAATAAATAAATATTAGAAGCAGTTTTCAGGTCAATAATAACAATAATTAGGTAACAAATGGACATTTTCAAGGTCAATCAGTCTGTGGCAATTAATCAAATTAGTTATAAAATTAGAACACAAATAATGTCAGCAATTATGATTTAATCCTGAAATACTTCTCTTTGAAAGAAGCCAATAAGACAGACAAATCCACTAGTTTGCCATATTTAAATTTCACACTGTATTCTCATTTGTTTTGATATCTAACTCCTGATAGGTGAAGGAGCCTCTTTTTGTGGCCCTGTGTTAAGAAAGGCTTCAAGAAGAGAGATGTTACACACATATTTCAGCCTTTTGTGTCTCAATACATTAGAATTTGCATAGACCAAAGGTTTTGGCATTGAATTCAAATCCTTAGGTGTTGCGTTCTGATTATTTGAATTTATATTCTTTACATGGCTAAACTGTTTCATTTATAGGCTCTTCTGATTGTTCATGAGCATTTGTGGCTTGGATTTAATCCATTTTTTTTTTTTTACCTTTATCAAAGCTTGCCTTTCGACATTTCATTCAATCAGTTCATTTTCTTCCTGCCCATCTATCAATAAAAGCTGCAGGAGCAATTGTTATTTAATGAAAAGGTTTGAAACTCTGGAATGTTCTTTTAGAAACTTCTGTAAAGTTCAATCCTTCCCGGGATGGTGATCAGCAGATGTCAAATTATAAAACTCACTAGAACAGCTCAGATATTTAACACATATAAGTGATTTAATCTTCTAATTCCACCCCCCTGCCATGGGCAGGGCCACCTTCCACTACACCAGGTTGCTCACAAATAGTCTGTAGGAAATTTCTCATATTTCAGTTGGTATTTAATACCTAAAACCCCTGTCTATTTTTCACCAGCAGGTGCAGAAATTAGTTTTGAAAACAGCAAAGGAGCTGCAACTACAGAAAATTAACTTTGGGGCTCGTGATGAGCACAGAAGGGAGAAGACATGGCCTGCAGCAACAAATACTGCATACAACAACCCTCTATCTTCTTAAATGAGTGTGTTTCATTCCTCAGTAAGCAGCTCCTTCTTTTCTCAGCTGAGAAAGGATTAATCTCTGCTTAAGAAAACCAGGATTTCATTAAAAAGAAAAAAAAAAAAAAACTAAAAAATGAGGAGCCACTAGCAATATTTTGTTTTAACATTTCTGAAGTTTACCAAAGACATATATAAGTTGTCCCTTATAAATTTATAAGCTGCACAAATAAACTGATGCTTTTGTATAAAAAATATAGCTTAGTTTTGCTCCTTCCTGAGTAAAATATTCCAGCTTGACAAGCACAAGCACAAAATAGTATTAATATCCTCACACCATGACAAGATCATACATTTCTTCATTAAGTTTTCCTTCAGTCTGCTCAGACTTTGGTCATTTACTTTTTTTTTTTCTTTCTCATTAAAATGATCAGAGATCAAGACCTGGAATTCAGAAGGAGCTGTATTGAAAAATAAATTCCCTGCAGCCTCATTAAGGAGCAAAGGTGATCCCAATCACTCACCAGCAATTTGAAGAGGAGCAATATTCCAGGAGGCAGCTCCAGCCCAGCTCTCCTTGCCTTCCCCAATGTCTGGAGTATAAAGAGCCAGCCAGGGAAATCTGCATTTAAAAAAAGGACTGGAAAATGCATTGATTTATTTGCCTTCTTTTGACTATTAAATACTTTTTTCTTCCATTCCAGAGAGTTGAGTTGTTTAGCAAAATCTGTGATTTTATGCTCTGCATGTGCAGTATATTTTTCAGACCAGAGTGTTTAATTTGTCACTGGCACTGTGTTTCACCTATTTTCACCTAAAACTCCAGCCAGCTTTAATACTGTGACCTCAAAAAACACCCCCAAATTACAGTTATCACCTTTCAGAAACGCCCCAAACCACTTAAAATAACTTTTTCAGACAGAACAGGATTCCATCTGCTTTTACTGAGGGAAAATGTAAAGAAATAATATTTTATTAATTTTATGGAAATTAATTAATTCAATATATGAAAATAAGGTGCTTGTTTATGACTAGGTGGCCCAAATAGTAGCACAAACCTTTCAGAACTCAGTACCTAAATGAAAATCACAACTCAGGGGGAGTGTTTTTGTGGCTGTAGGACAGGACACTTACTGTGTGTGTGAGTAAAAGAACAAAGAAGACGAAGGATTCCTTCCCCATCTTTAGTGAAAACATTACATTTGTCACAAAATTCCCAGCCACCTCCTCTGGGTCCCTGTCTTGGTGGTTTTCCCAGACGGAAATGCCACACACTGGGAGTCCTGCAGCACTTTCACTGCAGAGAGAGAAGTGTTCAAGGAGCATCACCTGATGCAGCAGCAGATCCCAAAGCAACCCCATCATTGATTCTGGAGGGCTGGTGTTTTCCAGTTGTTATTAAGGAGGTTATTCATTACAGCAAAATGCCTGTTTAATGGAAAGACAGAGCAGGGAATGTCTCCTCGAGGACCTGCTGTGGTTCTGAGAGGCTTGGTGAGTGTTTACATCACACTCAGTGATTTATTCTCGGATTGGCTGAGTCTTGCTGTGCTGGACCAGGGACAAAACCCATTTGTTTCTCCAGCCAGGAAGCCCATCCATCAAAGAGTGGAAGAGGGATTCACGTTGCCAGCTGGGAACTGGACAGGGTGGAGAGCTGGATATCTGCTCAGCCAGGAATGCCAGCTTGTCCACGTTCCTGATTTCCACCCGAATTTCACCCCGAAATAATGGAAAAAATCTTTTTGGTGGTGTTATATGCACAGTCCAACCTCATTCCTGCAGCTGGTGCCCAGGAAGTGTCTGGAGGTAAAAGGTGGGGTTACCAAACCCCACCAGAGGCTGGAGCATCCTTGGCTCTTCATCCTTTTCCTGTTGATGTTCTCATCTCTGCAGGCAGGATCTGTCCAGAAGTTTGCACAATCTGCTGAAGGACAAGAGAGGGGAAACTACAGCAGAGATGAGTCTGCACCAGCATTCCCAGGGCTGCTGCTACCACATGGAAACACCTCTCTGGTCACTTGGAGGGAGAAGAGTTCACAGAATGTTGGAGGCTCTTGGCTTTCTTTTGGGAGCTACAAAATGGGAGAGAGTTTCATTTTCTGCTGGCTTCTCCACTTTCATTACTACCACGCAACTGTATTTGAATTTGCCACCCCTGGCAGTTGTCTCAAGCCCAAACTAACTCATTTTCCCAAGACTGGATCAAATTTAATGAGAATTTTACTGATCACCTGAGATCTTAAAAAAAACAATTCTGCTTGACATTGTTTGTACTTTCAGCCACTCACCTTCAACTCTTTGTTCGACTCTTTGTGGCAATTGGAACAAGATGATCATTAAGGTCCCTCCCAACCCAAACCATTCTATGATTCTGTGATTTTTCAAGCGGTATAAAAAAATCAACAGTTGCAATAAATCCAATCTCGTTTCACTGGCACAGAATATTGCTAATTTTGTTCAGCTCATGATCCTCTTCTGGTGGCTGCCTTGCATTTGATACAGGATAAGAGGGATTTGCTTCCTTGCAAAACTGTCTTTGCTGCTCTGCAAAGGTATTTGACCCTCAACAAAGCCTCAGTGACATTTTGACATAACATTTTGCACTTGTTTTGCACATTTTAAAGAGCTACTGTTGCCTAATCAGAGAATCTGAAAGTAGAAAAGCTGTAACAGGCAGCTGATATAACTGATAAACACTTATACAGAAATCTTGTATTTATATCATGAATGTAAATGAGAAGGTATTTATATCATTACAGAAAATTTCTGTATCAGAGACAGGAAAATTATCCAGAAAAGAGAAAGTCTGCATTCAAGATTGGAGTTTTCTCTTCTGTTGATGTGTTCCTCACATATTATCATCATAAATCATGCTCAGGTTCAGCACTTTGAGCACAAGGACCAAACCACAGTACTTTAACTGTACATCACAGAATATCCTCTCCCTGAATTTGCTGATAATCCCAGAAAAGTCTTTTCTCTTTAGAGCCTTCTTTTTTTAAAGACACCTTTTGCACCGCAGTTCAAAAATACAAATAAAAACAACAAAGTAAATAACAAATAATGTTGATTCGAGGCTTGTTGTAACACAAATACAGTAATTCCTGCAAATAATCCAGTGATACAAAATCAACTTGAAATCCTATCCCTGGTTCAGCAGGTCTGTGGTTTCACTCTGAGGAAAACTCGTGCTTTCTGGCACAACTGATTTATTTATTATAGATCATGTTTTGCTGTACCCCGAGTAACTGGTAGCAAACTACAAAATGAGTTGTTCAGCGAAACATTTTTCACAGAAAAGGAGTAAAGGACGTTACCACCAAGAAAAATGTTTGTGCATCAGGTGCAGTAAGTTCCTGATGCTGCATAAAGCCCAAGCTCTCACTCCTAAACTCCCCAAGGAGTTTATTTTTTTCCCCTTCAAATCATCACCACCTCCTCTTCCCCACAGTGACAAATTCACACCCACCTTTGTACGAGACATTTGTTGTGCTGCTTCAGATCCCGGCACAAAGGTGGGATGGAGGGATGGACCCACTGGAGGGGGACGTCACAGGGTGCGGAGTTGAGTGATCTGTGTCCTGTTGGGCAGCTCCTGCTCCATCACCTCGTGCCAGTCCCTAAGACACAGTTCAGAATCACGGATCCCACACCCTCTTTGTTTAATGGGTTTGGTTCAGCCAGTCAGGCCCCCTTTTCCTTGGATCTCTGCATAAAGGATGGCACTTACTCTCATGGGATTAATTGTCTGTAAAGTCACAGCCGGCCCTTGGACAGAAGCACCAGTGATATTAATTATTGCTATAGACATTATAACATTAAACGTCGTTTCATACATTTCTTTGGAGAAAATCTTTCAGAATGAAAGGAATTAAACCCACCCCCAGGCTGTTTGATTATTTTGTTGCCCTTTAATGTCCAGGTGATGCCTCAGCTCTATTTTTCTCCTCACACTGCAGCATTCCAGCCTCTCTAAGCCACGTCAGAAACAGGATTCATTGACTCACACAAGTCAGAGAGTTAAAAAGAACTATTGTTCACTGGCTAATTTCTTTCTAATTTTTCTACGACCTACAGTTTTTCTTTATGGAAACGTTTTAAATTTGTCCTCATGAGATACAATTAATTTGTGGCTGCAAAAAGGCGGGATGAGCCGGGATTCACAAAGCTGGGATTTAACAGGGCAGATTGTGCTGTGCAGAAATATAGTGCTCATTAAAAATGTGAACTATTATTTTCTTCCTGTAACGAGAAGACTTCCAACCAATGAAAAAAAAAAAAGAGAGAGCAAAATTATTTTCATTTTTACTGACTCATGTGACACTGCACCTGGAAGGCACTGAAGTTCCACGGAACAGCCTGGAAGTGAAACAACTGAGGGTTGTTTCTGAGGATGGGTTACAAGTAATATTTATCATTATAAATATTTATTTTTATAACATAGAATAATTGTTATATTTATTGTTGCAATGCAGATTAGAAAACTGAAGAAGAACATACATAAGATAGTAGAAATGTAAATATGGCCCTAAAAAATAAATCACTCCAAGGAGCCAATGGCAGTCCCTAGAGGCACTGATACCTAGATTTTTCCACCAAATGACCAGATTAAAAACGGGCCAGGAGTGAACAATCACTAAACTAACAAAAACCCCCTTTCAATACCAACAGTTCCAAGCCAGGCTCAGCAAGCAGCTCCCATTATCCAGTGGGAACATTGGCTGACTTTCTTACTGGTAAAAGTCAGCCAGCAGGCTGTAATTATCCTGAATATCTTCCTGGAACCTTCCTCCCATAAATGGTGCCATCTTTTGAGTAATAGATCACCGGGCTGCCTTGCTCAGATTATTACACTAATATATCATTAGAGCACCAGCTTGGAGTGCTGATGGATTGGTGTGATGGGGTGTGAGAGCTCCAGCACGCTCAGGAATGCCTGGGCCCTCGTGCTGATGGATGGGATGGGGTGTCATGGAGAGGGGATCCACCCCGCCAGAGACAGGGCAGCCTGCAGGGAACAACCCTGGGGTGATGCTCTGAGAGCTTGTGGGCTGCTTTACATTCCCAGGGAGGGAAGATGGGGGTCCTGGACTGATTCGGGGTCCCCCAAGGCACACTTGGGTTGGGGGAGGGAGGACGTGGGGCTGATGCTGGGTGCCTGCAAAAACTGAATTAAGGGGAGGAAATTCTCGCTTTGATTACCTCCCATGCCTACAAGGGGCTTACAAGGAGGCTGCAGAGGGACTTTGCACAAGGTCACGTAGTGATAGGACAAGGGGGAATGGGGTTAGGCTGAAGGAGGGGAGATTTACATGGGATATTAGGAAGAAATTCCTCCCTGTGAGGGTGGGGAGGCCCTGGCACAGGTTGCCCAGAGAAGCTGTGGCTGCCCCATCCCTGGAAGTGTCCAAAGCCACGTTGGACAGGACTTGGAAAAGCCTGGGCTAGTGGAAGGTGTCCCTGGCAAAGGCAGAGGGTTGGGACTGGATGATCTTTAATGTCCCTCCCAACCCAAACCAACCTGTGATTCCATGACCTTCAGACCAAGAAACTCAGAGACAGTGTCTGTGCACACATATCACCTGTGCAAATACATCAGATCACTCACCATAGCTAAAGCAACCAAAATAATCTCTCATTTTATGGGAGATATGGAACTAAAGCCAAATCTTCAGGTATTTATTTTCCAATCTCTTACTGCACACGTGCTGGGTGCTCAAACCATGGTGCAAACCCACTCACTCCAAGGATTAGTCAAACATCTTACTGAATATTATCACAGTGTAAGATTTTTACATTACTTACCATTACTTGTTTCACATTTCTTTGTTAGAAGCTCCACGGTGTTATTCACCATTCTTTCATTTCCTTAGCTGTGTCAGAACACCTCAGGGGGAGAAATGTGGCAGCTAACTTTTGAACTGGGAAAAGTGTATCTTTAAACATCTAAAATACTAAGAATGTCTTCACTGGTGGTTTTTTCCCCCAAAGTTTACAAAACAACAACTGAAGTAAAAAAAAAAAACAAAAACAAAACAAAAAAAACAACCCACACCAAAACAAACAAAACAAAACAAAACAAAACAAAACAAAACACCAGAGATCCTCTAAAACCTTCCTTTTCGCACACACAAAACCAAACCATTTGTTACCACACGTAACAAAAACAGAATTCAGATTTCTGGCAAAACCTAAACCCAGAGTAGCTCAAGCCCCAAAAGGAAAATATTTACAGTGCAGAGGATTTACCTTTCCCCAATTTTTATTGTTCTGCTTGTCCCCAGTTAAACACTGAAATTCTGCAAGGGCATACAGAGGTTATGGTTGTGTTGTATCATGATACACTTTAAATCTTCAACAATCCCCTCAAAAGTTATTCTTTTTCTAAAACAAGGTGGTAAAACCTGTAATAAAGCCATCAGTGTTCTCTGTAATTTTATTTTTCAGATATTCACCCGACCTCTGGTAGGATGGTGCTGTATTCCAGCCATGATATGCATGGAAATTAAATTAAGTAGCAGGTGGAAAAGTGAATTAGCTCCACTAAGTTAAACAATGCATGGAAATTGAACTCCACACTTTCTGCATAACCCCTCCTGTGCTGATCTACCCAGCTGCTCTCAGTGCATGTCAGGGCAGCAGCATTATTGACATGACAAGCATCTGCCACCTACTTTTCTCTTATAAACGGAATAACATGATCATTTTATAGTCTTTGCTGACCCCCCCTTAGTTATCCTCACATCCAGGTTGATTTGTCAGCCAGTCCCTTCCCTACCAGCACACAGGAGCATTACCCAGCACAGGCAAGCTCTGCTAACAAGGCAACGATTGTTCCAGCTAAAGCCTTGCAGATTTAACACAAAATCACGCTGTGCATCCTTCCCTCTGCCTCCAGTGAAGGTGCTCACTGGCTTTGGCCCCAAACCTGATGATTCCAGCTCTGCCTCCATGCACAGGTTGGCACTGAGACTGCCTGCCCTTTGGGATGTGGATCCTGTGCCATGTCCTTCTCCTGCAGCCAAGCTGGAAGATGGAAAGATGGAGCTGCTGCCTGCCTGCCTCCCACTGCCCTGGTGCTGGGAGAGGCTCCAGGAAAATCACACCCAGCCCCACAGCTGGGCCAGAGCATATTTCTCCAGCCCCAGCTGGTCGCTCCTTATTCCCTTCACCTGCACTATTTTGTGCCAGGGGCAAAAAAAGGGCCCCAAATTCCTCGAGATAAGATGGGAAAGAGGGAAGGAGCTGCTGCCTGTGGGTGCCAAAGGCAGAGGAGATGTCCCAGCTGTGCCTCCCCACCATTCCTGCCCCAGCCAGGCAGCACCTGCAGTGGGGAGGAGATGTTTGCTGCATCCAACACCTGAGCTTTAGCTTGGGGGAAGTGAAAAGGGATATTAAGAAATATAAACGCTGTATAATAGGAGAGAAAATTGCAGGGTATTCTTGGATTAATTAATAACCTGCTGCACCCTAAGGCAATAATCAGGAGTTAATAAACTGTAGGAAACATGAAGGAACAAAGAGAAAAAGAGAGTTGAGTAGGGTATGATCTCTCTCAGCTTTTGACTGATGTCTGCCCTGTGTTTGGATGGGGCTTGGAGCAACCTGGATTAGTGGAAGGTCTCCCTGTCCATGCAGGGAGTTGGAATGGGAGGGTCTTTAAGGTCCCCCCCCAACCCAAACCATTCTATAATTTCATGATATTTGAACTTCAATATTCTGAGCCTTCCATTTCCTTGACATCTGTTCCATGACAGAGTGACCTCTACTCTACAGCAATAAACCTGAAGGTGAAAACATTTTGTCTCAAGGTTGCAGTTTGTCTGATTTTGTCCCTTTCAGTTGCTCATAAGAATTTTCCTGGAGTGATTAGGTGTTTGCTTATGCAGGGTAATTACTTTGCATAAAGCTTCTTCCTATTATATAGCTAATAAAACCAGCAGCAACATATATCTTGGCCCAAAGAGGCTGGGAGTTTATTAAAGTTTTAAATTATGAATTCTGCTAATGCAGGGTAATAAGATCAAACAGCACAGTATGAGCAGTGATCATTCTCCTATTTTTGTCTACTATTGTGTAGTTATTAGACACCTTGTCCCTTATTAATCTTCTTTGACCTTCTTCCACAAATTCTCCTTCTCATAAAACTGAGTAACTGCAGCTGAGAATCACAATGTGCCTGTAGGGATGATGGGGCACCGTGTGATACAAAATGCAGGTGATAAAACAAATGCCCTGGTGAGCCCACCCCGACCCACCTCTCTCATCCACAGATGGAGACATCTGTGTTGCATCAGAGTAATGCAGACACTGGGGGCTGGGGGGGCTCAGCCTGGAGAAAAGGAGGCTCAGGGGGGACCTTCTGGCTCTGCAACTCCCTGACAGGAGGGGGGAGCCAGGGGGATGTTGGGCTCTGCTCCCAGGGAACAAGGGACAGGATGGGAGGAAACGGCCTCAGGCTGTACCAGGGGAGGTTTAGGTTTGACATCAGGAGGAATTTCTTCATGGAAAAGGTGGTCAGGCTTTGGAAGGGGCTGCCCAGGGAGGTGGTGGAGTCCCCATCCCGGGAGGTGTCCCAGGAAGGACTGGACGTGGCACTCGGTGCTGGGGGACAAGGTGGGGATGGGGCACAGGGTGGACCTGATGATCTCAGAGGTGTTTTTCAACCTTAGTGATTCTGTGATCTAAGATTTACTTCAGCAGAATATCCAAATGTAATTTCTTATGTCAGGGAAAAGGGGTTTGAATGGCAGTGGTTTGAATAACAAAAACTTCCTATTTTCTGAACACTGTGGGAGAAGAACAGAGAAGAACCTTCCAGCCAAAGGGCCAACCCAGGCAGGACATGACAAAACAAACACGAAATCTCCTCTCCAAAGTCTTCTTTGTAAATTCAGTGCGAGGTCTCCCACACTGGAAGACAGCCAGTGTGTTCCCACAGCATTCCCTTTGGTGTCATGAAAGACCAAAGAAACGAGGATGTGGCCACCTGGCATCAAGGACGTGAGATGGAGGAGAGCTCGGTGCTTCGCTCACTCCTTGTCAGCACAAACCACAGCCCCAGCCCCCGTTTCACTGGGAATCCACGTGGCAGCAGCATCCAGGAATGGAAATAAATCATTCCTTTTGCTTGTAACATGACTGTGCTGTATAAAAATCTAAGTATTTTTTGAATTTATGACTTATTCATTATCAATCACAACACTGCCCCGGGAGTGAGACAGGTAGGAAACTCTCTGCTGAGAAGTTTTTCCCCAAAAAAGTTCAGTTCTTGTCTCTTGATTGTTGTTTCTTTTTCCCTTATGTACAGGATAATGAAGAAAAAACCACTAAGTTTGGAGCTGATCATTCTATTCTCATTGTCTGAACAAACATTAAATAAAATCTTATAACCATGGAGGGTTCACAGGAGCAGGAATTCAGCATTCCAACTGCACAGCCTAAACCTCCTGAGCAGTGAGGTTGCTATTCTTAAAGAAAATACTGAATTTGAAACATGCTTGTGGCAGCAGGTGGCTAAAGAGGAGTAAAACAGCTTTTAAGGACTATTACAATTATTTTATGTGTAAGCAAAAACAAAATTAAAACCTCCCAAAACACTAAACCCCAACCAGCAAAATCCTAAATCCGCAGTTTTCATCATTTAATGGGCTCTGTGTGAAGGCAGGCACAGGAAGGAAAGGGATGCATGGAAGTTTGTGCAGCAGTGACCCACTTGCTCTCCGTGGTGTGTTCTGCAATTCCGTGGACAGCACGTGGACCATCTCCCCTCGTGCCTATTGGCTGCAGTCCAGAGCAGGAGCTTCCACTTCCCCATGCTCGGCTGAAGGGCTTATAGCTCATGTTTGCTTTTAATTTAACACCCTCTGTGAGGTTTTATTTGGTTTGGAGGTGCCCTGTGGTGCTTCTGTATTTATATTCAGAGCATTTTTGAAACCAACTGGAAGAGACCTGTTTTGGGCACTCAGAACTTCACTTTTGTGTCCTATGTCCTCTCGTTCGTTGTGGGATCCATTTGTCTTTTGCTCGATTTTTGTGCATGGGACTTTATCCCACCAAACCAAATGTTCTGCTCAGTAAGGTAAAGGATTGTTTAGGAAACCCAGCCAAGGTCATCTCCCTGCTCTAAAAACACCGTGTGGCCTTCGTCACCAAACTGTTGTGACAGGATAAGGGGGATTGGTTTTAAATTAAAAGAGGGTTGATTTAGGTTAGATGTAAGGAATAAATTCACCATGAGGGTGGGGAGGCCCTGGCACAGGTTGCCCAGAGAAGCTGTGGCTGCCCCATCCCTGGAAGTGTCCAAGGCCAGGTTGGACAGGCTTGGAGCAACCTGGGCTAGTGGGAGGTGTCCCTGCCCATGGCAGGGGGTGGGACTGGATGAGCTTTAAGGTCCCTTCCCACCCAAACCACTCCATGATAAGCTCATTTGAACACCTACACTTTCCATTTTAACACTCAAGAGACAATGGCTGGCTTTTATCATGAGCAAACAGGCCCAACACCAGCGCTGCAGAAGTTGTTTTTAATTAATTAGAGAGATGGAAAACTTCCCAAAATCGGTTCTGGCACTCTGGATCTGATAGAGGCAGCTTGGCACTGCTGGGAAAGAGAAACAGCAAGGTGACTGATGGAAGGAAGGAGCTATCTGGGGCTGGAGCTCCTCAGGTCCTGCTCCTCCCAGGACCTCTGCAGGAGGGTGGAGGGGACAAACCCCTGCCAGCACGGGATGCCACCCCTCTTGCTCAGATCTCAGGTGCAATGCAGAGTTGGAGGTCAGGGATGCTGAAATCAAGCAGTTTAGACACATTTTTAACACACTGGGACAGATTTACCACCCTGCTCTGTTGGCTTAGCCCACAGGAAGGACACAGCCTCCTCCTGTGCCATCAGTTCATCTCTCCACCAAAACAGGGAGGTTCGTGGCCAAGAAGTGAATTCTCAGGACAAGTGACACCAGGGTTTCATCAGGGTGTTTTGTGTGCCCCTGACACTGCACAGAGAGAGGGACAAGGACATCTCTGCCTGTCTCATGCCACTGTGACACCTGGGGGAAGCCTGGGCAGGTGTTCCAGCCAGGAGAAATGAAGAGAAATGGTTGAAGAAAACGTGTCATCAATACATGGGGTGGTCTGTGCGAGAGCTTCCATCGAGGGTGGAGAAGCCTGGGGGCTGTCAGGACACAGTGGGGTGGATCAGGAGCTGTGTTTAGACCAGCTCTCTCCTGTTTCCCCCCTGGATACCAAACTGCACACAGAAACTATTAAAACCTTGTCTGGGATTATCCTGTAAAGCTTATTTACTCCCATACAGCCAAATATTTATTTACTTTACTTATTAGCAGTGTTTACTCATCAGCTCTACTTTCTGAACAACCTCAAGCCTCCATTTGTTTCAGTCTTTACAGAAGCATCATCTGCCACAAGCTGCTTCCTCACTCTGCCCCTTTTTCACTCCTCAGCTGCATTTTCCACCATGCAAGGTCATCTTTAGTTGTATGAGAGGAGAATAAAATGAGCTTTCCAGTTTCTGCAGAACTTTTCCCACACACACACACACAGCCAAAGCAGTGAGAAAAGCAGGAAATAAATTGGAAAAATATATTGGAAAAATATCCCAGCCACAGCCTTCACTCCAAGAGTACCCCTGGGATGAACTGAAATTCTGATGTCCACCAACCAAGTGAAAATTAACTTTGGAGTCTTCATCCACAGTGCCAAGGTCTCTGGTTTTAAAGAGATACCAGAGGGAGAGCAAGCACAAGAGGATATGATTCAGTCAGAACCACTTCATTTCCAAATGCTTCTTTGGCCAACACCAATAAAATCCGAAAAAAAATATAAATGAATGAAGGGGTTTTTTTCACAAACATTGCTGATGTCTTTACGTTCACCCACCCGGAGTACTGCAAAGTGTTTGCTAAGTGTAGAAAGAGTAGGAGAATAATCTGCTGCTTGATGCACATCATCAAGCCTGAAATTCCAAAGTTCTGCCCAGCAGTGGTTTTTGGGTTAGACAGGGACACCATCCCTTCCCCAAACACCCTTCTGCTGACAGAGTGGGATGTTGTCCAGAAACGTCCTTTCATCCCTGCTAATCAATTCCTCTGCTTTATCTGCAGGGAACATTGTTTTATTTTTAAGTCCAAATGTTTTTAAAGTAAGTGTCTCAAAATGATGCTTTCTAAACCTCTGCAGTTATTCCATAGGAGAAAGCCTAAGGACAATGGCTATGAATGGCAACATAAAGATTTTCCTTTAATGTAGCACTAGCTTATGAAAAGCTTTCAATTAATACAAGCTAATTAGAAATAAGCAATTTCTTTTAAGTTGCTCCAATACCCATGAAGTTTCTCACGGGCTTCGATAGCGTTTTCTGCAGGACAACAGTTTATTCCTAATCCTGGCTCATTAAAGGGCTTTAAAGACGTTCTTATCATAATTTTCCATGTGTTGCACATGACTGCTGTGGAGTATTGTTTTCACAGTGACAATGACCCAATCCAGAGCAGTCCCACCACGCTGGATGCTGTCCAAACACTAATCCCAGCTCCAAAGAGTTTGTGATAATCTCAGGCCAGCGAGCCCTGGGATAAAAAAAAAAAAAAGGGGATGGGAAGACAATGACTGAGGGATAAGCACTTTATATCCGAGAAGGATGCTCAGAAAATATAACTCATGCTATGAAATTAATGAGATGGATATATGAAATTAATTTCCAGCACATATTTTTGATTGCAAAGTATTTTCCACTCCATTTTACATAACTGCAAAAGTCTGTTAACACTCAGCACCAGTAACTCATTGGCGTTGACCTTTCCCACACTTGGGTTGGGTATTGGGAAGGAGTTCTTTCCTCTGAGGGTGGGGAGGCCCTGGCACAGGTTGCCCAGAGGAGCTGTGGCTGCCCCATCCCTGGAAGTGTCCAAGGCCAGGTTGGACAGGACTTGGAACAAGCTGGGATAGTGGAAGGTGTCCCTGCCCATGGATGAACTTTAAGGTCCCTTCCAGCCCAAACCCTTTTGGGATTCCCTGATCTGCTCCAGACGAGGCACAACCCTCTGTGCTGGCACTGCCCCATCCTGTTGCAGACACACCCAAACCACGCATCATTTATTTAAGACCAGTTTATTCAGTTCCTAAAGAAAAGCTGTCCATGATACCAGATATGCAGTAGTGTCCTTTCATTCTAAAATTTCATATTTTATAGTCATCATAGAATCCTATAGAACAGACAGATAAAAATACCCTTCCCACCCTTCCCTAAATATTTTTCTCATCCATGCCCACTTGGTCACCCAAAGTCACCTGGCAGATTTGTGGTTGCAGGAACCTCAGCTTTCAGCCCGTTTATACAAGGAAACTCCCAGAGATCACTGAGTTTTTAATTATATTTATGCTACAACAGAGTTCCCTTTTTCAAAGTCAACAGAAAGTTAAGAGCATTATTTGGTAAGAACAAGCATAGAAAGATTCATCACTGAAGGAGATGGCTCTGGATAATTATCCAAGTCCATCAGAGGAACTCCATGATTTGAATTATACTGGTCGTTACCAATTGTGTCAATAAGTAGATACACATTTTGGATAGGAACTCAGGAGAGAAATTGATTCAGGGTTTTGTTAAAATGTCAGTGCATTTCAGTCCTATCTATTGATCTCAGGTTTTTGGGGTTGCTTTTTAATTTATTTTCCTTCTATTTTTCCATATTAATCGGATGGCAAATGCAAATGCATGTGCAGAGTTACAGCAGCAAATGCACCAGCCAAAAAAAAATCCCTAAGCAAAAGTTCTTTTATTTCAGTTTCAAGAAGTAGGATGGTGTGAGTTTATAAAAAATTAAAAAAAAAAAAAAAAGAAGATGGAAAACTTTGTGATGTGAGACACTTTTAAATGAAAACACATTAAATTATTTACTGTGGTAAAATAAGTATTTAATGGAGAAACATTTAAAATTTAATTGACTGCTGAGATTATTGGGTGAATTATGTGAGGCACCCACACGATGCACAGATTTCTCTTGTAATTGGAAACACTCAGAAAAACATTTTTATAAATCTATTTTGAAACAGACAAACAAACAAACAGATAATGGAAGGTTTGTTGTAAAATGTTCTGCCATGTTATTACTCAAGTCACTGGAGAAAACTAAACCTGCATAATTTAGGGAGGAGGGGAAGATGAGAAGGGCAGTGTTTAAATTTGAGAGCTATGACTGAAAGTTCTGATTCTCTTCTCTTCTTCTCTTCTCTTCTCTTCTCTTCTCTTCTCTTCTCTTCTCTTCTCTTCTCTTCTCTTCTCTTCTCTTCTCTTCTCTTCTCTTCTCTTCTCTTCTCTTCTCTTCTCTTCTCTTCTCTTCTCTTCTCTTCTCTTCTCTTCTCTTCTCTTCTCTTCTCTTCTCTTCTCTTCTCTTCTTTTTTCTCTTCTCTCCTCCTTTTCATCTTTTATTTACTATCTCTTCCCACATGGAGTCACCAGCCCTGGCTTTCTTGGAATGGCAAAGTGGATTCCAAAGGTCACTGAACTGTCATGGAGAGATCCTGCTGGTCTCTGGTCTTAGATAATTCCCCAGAGCAATCTCATTCCATGGGATTCAGCTCATGTTGTTGTTCTTCCCCCTGTGAAATGGCTCCCACCAGGTCACCACAGCAGTGCTTTACGAGTGGAAATCCTCCACCTCGCAATTCCTCTGCAAAATTATGAGAAATCGCACCAAGCTTTCCAAAAAATGACTCTGTAGTCATGTTCTGATGAAAAATGTTCTGGGAAGCACCAGCTGAGTCAGCCACTACATGATCCTTCCAGACTATTTCTAGTTTATTTATAACACTTGACCAAATATTACTAATATTAGACATTGCCCAACAATGTCTCAAATTGCCACTCTACTCCACCAGCAGCACACATCCTTTTGGAGCCAATCACATTTGTGCATGTTTGTAAAAAACCCCAACAAGTTCTTTGTGTTATTTTTAAATTGTTGTAAATTTATTTTGGATTTGCTGTGGAGCTGGAGTAGGGCAATAATAAGTCTTTTCATCACAGCACAAATTTAATTGACGTTTCCATCTATTTAGGGATTTTTCAAAAGTGGGGTTTTTTAAAAAAAATAAAGAATATTTAATACAGTCACATGTTTAAAAAAATATCATTTTGGCTCACAGTTAAGCTTATGATCTGTGCACAGTGTGAAAGTGACACTATTCTAGAAATTCCCTTTTCTTTCTTTTATACCTTCATAGGACACAACGAAAGGAAACCTCATTCTGAGCAATTAAAGGCTTTCAATTTTAATCACGTTGCAAATAGCCCAGCAACATGTACCACAAATGAAATAATTCCTCAGGACCCAAAGCAACAGTGTGTTATTACCCTCAAAATGAGTGTATTGGAATAATTTGTAAATACTAGTGGGAATTCCAGATTTGTGGCAAAAAAAACCCCACCATGGCCCATGTCAAACATCTTCCAGAAGCCCAGGTAGATGGTGTCCACACCCCTTCTGTTGTCCACACATGTAGAAGACCAGCAACCTGGTCTGGCTGAAGATGTCCCTGCTCATTGCAGGGGGATTGGACTGGATGGCCTTTAATGGTCCCTTCCAACCCAAACCATTCTATGATTCTATGACCTAGACTGAAAATTGCACCTCAGGATTTAATATCTTTCCTTTAAGTCTTCTTGTCTGTCAAAAAGAAAAGACATTGCAAAATGTTGCCTCCTTTAATGTTAAAAAAAAAGCGCCACACTGGAGCTCTATAATCCAAACTGAACTTTTCTGTTAAATTTAGTAATTAAGTTTAGTCTCAGCTGAGAATCAGTATGGCAGATTTCAGCCTGAAGTGAAAATAAATGGTTGAATTATAAACCCCTAAAAATAGAAATTCCGATTGCAATCACTGGCACAACCTTCATTTGGGCCCCTGTAGTATTATAAAAGACATTTAGTAAACAACAAGGTGGGTAATGATGCAGGGAGTGTTTTCATACAGCACTTAGAGACAACTCACTACACATAATTAGAGCATTACTGGAGTCATCAATGACTAGAACATCTGATAGAGAAATGTCACCTGCCTCAAAATATGGGAGTGATTCTGGCTGCTTTATGTGCAAAAGCTTTAAAAAGCAGAGAGAGAAGACGACAAAAACAAAGCTAATGACGGTTCATGTCTTATTGTTTTTAAGCAGCACAGAATCCCAGAATCACAGGATGAGCTGAACTAGAAGGGACCCACAAGGATCATCCAGTCCAACCCTCAGCCCTGCACAGGACCATCCCCAAGAGTCACACCCCTGGAGCTCTGGCAGCCTTGGTGCTGTGCCCACTGCCCTGGGGAGCCTGTTCAGTGCCAACCACCCTCTGGGGGAAGAACCTTTCCCTGAGATCCAACCTAACCCTGCCCTGACACAACTTCAGGCCATTCCCTGAGTCCTGTCCCTGGTCCCCCCAGAGCAGATCTCAGTGCCTGCCCCTCCCCAGGAAGGTGGAACTGCAGGGAGGTCTCCCCTCAGTCTCCTCTTCTCCAGCTGAACACACCAAGTGCCCTCAGTGTCCTCACACGGCTTCAAATCAAGGCCCTTCACCACCTTTGTTGTCCTCCCTTGGACTCCCATTTGGAAGTGAAATTGTTTATCCTCCAGCGTCATTTGCTGAACTTTGTAATAAGCTCCTGTGGGGGTTAATAAACCAACCAAAGTGTTGTGTCCATCCATAAGGAAATGTGTTGGATTATATAAAGTCTGGGGTGCCTGGGATTGAAAGGTGAGCAATGAAAGTTGGACTCATTTCACCCCAGGCTGACCATCCACACAGTGATCATGTTTGTGCTGCTTGTGCATGAGTTGGAAAGCCTGGAGCTCCTACCACCAATCAGTTCCAATACAGCTGGAAAAGTCTGTGTCAGCCTCTTGTCTTGGGCTGCTCTGGAGCTGCTCACCCAAAATGTGCTATTTATGGAGTTCCCTACACAGACAGCTGTGTCTGAGTGCTGAGATCAGCACAGCACCATTTCCACGGGTTTTCAAACATTCATGAAGGCGACAGGAGCTCATCAAGCAGAGGAGCATTGGTGGTGTGGAACTACAACCTTCAGGTAAATAACTCGTTGAGTGAACAGTGAATAACTCCAGCTCCACAGGATCTTTGGCAGTCATGGCAGGACTCCAATTACTTGGGGTTTTGTTGGGAAAAAAATGGCATTTTCTACCCTCAAAAAATAACTCATCAGTGGGGTTGGACTAGAGGATCTCTAGACATCCCTTCCAACCCTAACTATGCTGTGGTTCTTCTTTTACACTTGGGAATATTCAATGTGCACCCACAGGAATTTCTTCTTGCCCTAAGTCTCTTCAGTATTTTCATTTATGACTTGGATGTAAAAATTTTAATGTCACAAAATATAAAAGAACTCTAACAACCAGAGCTGAAGTTTACTGTAGGGAAATGAGAAAAAAAAAAACATTCAGAAAGGTGGAATTCAGTAGCAGTGGTGGAATTCCATGCAGTGACACTTCAAGACTTACTGGAAGAGGGAGGATATGAAATACGAGCCAGGATTGTGAGTGCCACAAAAGAGATGTTTAAGAGATAATTTAAGAGATAATTAAGAAAGGTCAGAGATGAGCTGCAGGGGTTGGAGTACAGCAGGGACAGCTAACAGACCTCCATAAAAAACATGCCTTTTGTGAAAAAGTTGAAAGGTTTGATTTTGTTTAATATAAGAGATGACTGAGGGAGGCTGTTTCAGGGGGATAAACCACTAACCAGTTCTTGTCTGCTGACAATGAGGCAAAATGAGACCAACTCAGTGGTAACAAGAGACATGTTAAGAATTCCTAATTGATCTTCCAGGATCTGTCTAGACAGACCAGACCTCCTCATTTCCAGTCCTGAGCACTGCCTTTGGCTGCTGCCACAGTATCCTGGTTGTCTAACTTGGTGTTCAGAAGAATGTGTTTTTGCTTGGAGGCAACACAAGATCTGAGGCTGAACCATCTCTGGAGTCTCTTCCAGCTTTTCTTTTGGAGGATTTTATTTTTCTGACTCATAGCATCAACCCCCCCCCATATTGTTCATTTATTGCTGTTTTGTGCCAGGCAGGAGTCACTCGGGAGAAGCAGCAGAAACCTCTTATGAAGCACGACGTGTGTGATGACACATGGACGTTCCGCAGCCTCTCCTGGCCTGGATTAGAAAGGCACAATGGAAATACACCCTCTCTGTTTAGTCACTGGGAAACAAGTGGTTTCACAAGCCTGTGTTTTCCATTCTTCTCGTTATTTTTGCCCCTCAGGGTAGTTCTTTCCCTCTTCTAAAGGCTCATGTTACCATGGGAAACACGACAGAAGCCAGTGGGGGTTGTTAGCCTGGGAGATCTGGAGTGATGTCTGAAGGGAAAACATTTTCATTCCTAGGGTATCATTTTAAGGTGCTGCTCCAAAGCCCATGGTAGTCTATTCATTAGAGAAATGTGTAAGAGTTTGCTGATGACTCCTGTATTAACAAACTCCTGCAATGAGAACACAAAGGACACACCGAAGAACACAGAAACAGCTCCTTTGAAGACTGAAAGAGCTGAGTTTATGAACAGTGGAGAAAACCTTTGACTGAGTCAACACACAGCATTTTTCAAAGTGTTCGGTTCATGCAATTCAGAAGTCGATTCACTGTGAGAATATTTGTTCTGGACCTGTCAGGAGTTTTTTGTAGGAGTAACAGCTCTCTTTGGAGAAGCCTCTGCTAAACACTACTGTCATTTCTGCTGCTTGTCAGGTGGGCTTTTAGCCCATCATTTTTTCTAAATGGGGAGATATGTTCTTGTTCTGCCTTTAAAATTGACCAGGTATCCATAAGGAGGACCTGGGAAAAGAACTCCACTCCTAACCTGGTAATCTGCTAAAATACAACATAAACCATCAGTGAACACTGCTTTGTTTTCAATTTTGTATGAACAACCTTCAGAAAGCTTCACAACTGTGTAATGTATGCAAACATCTTTTAAGGGAGACTGTTTCATCTTTTATTCTATTAATTCCTTTATCAAAGGGGAATAGGAGCCTATGGGTTTATTTACACTTTATCAGCAAGCAAAACATTGCAATCTGAAATAATCCTGAGCAGAAATCTGCCAATAACATTGGGAAAGCAGCTTTTCTTGCAGGTGTTAATGTGCTGAATCAGAAGTCAAGCCTCAGAAACAACTGAGAGAAAATAAAGATATTTGTAATGCCTGACACACCACAATTTTCATTTTCCAAGAGGAACACTCTAAATCTTCCCCTTAAAGTGTCTGTTTGAATTTGACTGAAGGTCAACATCTTCTCTTTGTAAAATGAAAAGTATCCAATTACCCTGTCCATCAGGGAGTTAATGTGAGGACAGTTAATGAGACCTGCAGAGAAACATGAATTTTAAACAGTCCACATTGCACAACTCGTGTTGCTGCCCCGGGATCTGATCCAAAGTCTGCTGGGATCAATTGGAGGATCAAGACACTCAGCCCAGAAGGGAGTTCAGCCCCATATACGTATCTGGATGCTTTCTGGGCAGACTGAGAGTGAAGTGAAGGGTTGGAGGTGGCTGCACCAGCCCCAAGCACAATTCCCAGCCCACACGAGCAGCTCCAGCCAGGATGTTTCCTCCTGGGCCACACCAGCTTTTCTGTAACACAAAACCAGTCCCCACCCATTTCTGTGTCTGCTGAACAATTGCAATCCATGCCTGTTCCTTCTGCCAGACTTCAAGGCAATTATAAGTGCAATTAGTATTACTGTGTAATAAACTATGGTAGAACACAGAGTTCTCCAATGTGCTGGGAATCTGTAGCTTAGAAAATATATATACCCAGCCTGTCAGAGACAGCAGCATCAATTCTAAAGTGTAATTAACCTGAGACACTTCACAAGTTACCAGGTAATTCAAACCAGCAAAATGCACTTATCTGCCTCATATACACATGCACATTTTCAGTTTAGATTTGGCCATTTCATATCCTGAGTTAGACTTCATCTGTTTAAATGACTTCAAATATTCAATTACTTTTTGTTGATAAGAAACTCTCTAATTGAGTGGTAACATTAGAATGATCTAGGCAGGTTTCTAAATATCTCCCTGGAATGAGTTTCACACTGAAAAGATGAGTTTTTTGGTTGATTGTGGAATAATTTAAATTTCACTGAGATCTGGATCTCTATTTTCTGCAGGCAAAATATTTTCACTTACGTAATCATATTCCAAAATCAAGGGATCGCTGCGGTTGGGAAAGACCTCTCAGACCATGGAGTCCACCCTGTGCCTGATCCCCACCTTGTCACCCAGCCCAGAGCACCGAGTGCCACGTCCAATCCTTCCTGGGACACCTCCAGGGATAAGGACTCCACCACCTCCCTGGGCAGCCCCTTCCAATGCCTGACAGCCCTTCCCAGGAAGAAATTCCTTCTGATGTCCAACCTGAACTTCTCCTAGCTCAGCTTGAGGCTGTTTACTCTCATCCCATCCCTTGTTCCCAGGGAGCAAAGTCTGACCCACCCCAGCTCCTCCCTCCTGTCAGGGAGTGGCAGAGAGGGAGAAGGTCCCCTGTGAGCCTCCTTAAAATAAACCCCAACAATAGGAAAATAAAAGAAATCAAAGGGTGAAATCAGTAAGAAAAAGAGGTTTTCAGTAAAAAGCCATTCCTCCTCCCCCAGGTGTCTGTGTTTGCACCTGCAGTTCCATCCTCCCTCCGGTTACCAACAGTGCAGGGTAAGAGCTGTCTGCAGTCAGCTGAGACCCCACCTCTCCTGTGGCTATCCCAAAAGCAATGCCCTTGGAGGCCAGAAGGTTTAAGGACCATCCCCCAAAGCCATCCTTCTGAGACTCCCAGGAGGAGTCAATGCAGGCAGGCTGGGGAGGATGGAATAAACCCACGCAGCTGTGGGAAGTCAACGGGTGCCTTCCAAATGACAGTAAATCTCTGTGTGAACTCTGTCACTGGGGAATAGAGTGACCTTGGTTCACTGTAGCTTAATCCTCCTCTAATCCTCCCCTCTAAGGCAGGATTACAGTACAGTCAAGAGAGAAATTTCTCCTCCCAGAGGAGAGTTTCCATACGGGAGTTTAACGGGGTTTAACTCTTGTGCTCACCCTGCAAGGGTGAAGTTGTGTCAGGGCAGGGTTAGGTTGGATATTGAGAAAAGGTTCCCCCCCAGAGGGTGGTTGGGCACTGAACAGGCTCCCCAGGGCAGTGGGCACAGCACCAAGGCTGCCAGAGCTCCAGGAGGGTTTGGATGATGCTCTGGGGCACAGGGTGTGACTCTTGGGAATGATCCTGTGCAGGGCTAAGGGTTGAACTGGATGATACTTGTGGGTCCCTTCCAACTCAGCATATTCTGTGATTCTGTGAAGGTGTGGGGATGGGCCCCCTCTTCTCCCCACTGGCACTGTCTTATTTTTCAAGAGGTCTATTGAAATTAATTGGACTATTGGGAGAACACGACATAACCTGCACCGGTGCTGTAAAATGTTTTATGTCTTGAATTCCATCCCAGAGTAAACTTTTTGCAGCTGATGGACTTGAATCTGTTTGTTGTTATTGCTCAAGAGTGATATCCCACTCAGGCTTTTCAGTGGCTATGAAGAACAGGACAGAGTGTGGAAGGTGCACAGAAAAATAATTTCAATTTTCTGATGGCTTAAGGCACCAGACCTAAAGTCAGCTCACAACAAATCAGATGCCAAGAAGGCCCTCCCTCCTTGGGCAAACCACTCTTTAGCAAAACCAGTAATTTAGTGCTGCCTAATGAGATATTGGATCATTAGAGAAATGTTTGTTTTGAAGGAACAACAGGAGCAATTAATTTGGTCTCACATCACGGAAGGCTGCAGCACATGCTCTTTCTAGGGAGAATAATACATCACAAGGAGCTCCCAGGTTTCCTGTGGTTGGAAACCACAGGGCTCGTGGAAGACTTGGAGTCATTGAAAGTTTTATATCACCCTTAAAAGTAATAAAATAAATTGATTTAGGTCTTGATAGTATTCATGTAACAGCAAAACTTGGCAGAAACCTGTAGTCTATGCAGGAAAAAAATGCAGCATGTTGATTTCCCCACAATAATCTAATAAGCTTTAGAAGTTCTGAGTTTGAAATTGCTTTATTGTTTTGGTTCTTTACTACTGGAAGATTTTACCTAAAATAAAGAATACATAAAGATCCCAGTCTAGGAGTAAAAGAAGTAAATATTTTTGATGCAAAGTTGGAATTACTTTTAAGTAAAGAAAATACCTGCAAAGAGTTCAATGGAGGAACTTACATGGATGAAGACCTGACCCAGTCCTCAGCCAATTCAGCTTTCTGCTGAGGGCAAGGGGGATTAGTTTAGGCCTAGTGAGCTCTCAAGACAATTATTCCCATCTCATATGTTAAGAACAAACCTCAACCCTGATAGAAACCAAGATCTGTAATTGCCAGCTTGGCTTTTGGTGTCACAGTCAAGAGATCTGCTCTGCTCCTCATTAAGACTTTGTCCTTGTGGGGTAACAAGTAATCACAATTTTATTATTAATAAACTGACTCTGAGAGATTTTAAGATCAGCATATCATAGAGTCATCAGATGGTTTGGGTTGGAAAGGACCTTAAAAATCATCTCATTCCACTCCCCTGCCACAGGCAGGGACACCTTCCACTGTCCCAGGTTGCTCCAAGGCCCGTGCAACCTGGCCTTGGACACTTCCAGGGATGGGGCAGCCACAGCTTCTCTGGGCAACCTGTGCCAGGGCCTCCCCACCCTCACAGGGAAGGATTCCTTCCATCTGTCCCATCTAAGCCTTTAAAGTATTACCCCAGGTGTTCTGGATCTTTGACTTCAAATGTTAGACAGATTTCATCGACAGGTGAACTTTCATCCATGGATGGAAAGTTTTAATTCATCTCCAGGAGCACCTGCAGATTTGCATCACCCCTCTGTTCTGAGTACACGCTGCTGAAAGTTTTATTTCACAACAGGAGCTCTGAGGGTTTCTCTTCCATTTTCTTATGCTTGTATGCATGTTAAGAGAAAAGAAAGGGTTGTTTCTCTTGCAGTGTTTCTGCTGTGATATTGACATTCTGGAGAAATCAATAAAAGCTCTTCCACTGGTTGGCTGCACCAAAGCAATGGACACTGATCTTTCCAGTAATTGAATTTTTGTTTCATTTGTGAAGGTAACAGAGCAGCTTCAAGAGGCTCCCCACAGTGTGAGAGGAACATGCTGGGATGAGTGGGGAAAGGGGAGTTCAACAAGCAGGAATTCCTGGGTGCCCTCCAACAACCCTCTGCAGAGCCCTGATGGGTATCCTACAACACAGCAAGCAACAAGCCCAGAACAACACCTTGAGCAAAACAGTAAATATTTCTTTGGATATTTTAAAAGAAAACCCAGCTGTTGTTCCTTTAAATATTCCCTGTGCTAAAGCTGGAAGCAGAACCCACTGTTCCAATGTGGGGTGTGAGGACTTCAGGCTGGCTTCAGTGGGAATATGAATTCAGCCTTAATTGTGGATAAGGTGATGCTTTGTGACGGTGCTAAACACACAGGAGGAAATTAAAGGGTGCTTTTAATTTAAGGTGGAAAAATCAGCTTTTAAATAGGAGTGATGCCAGCACTCGTACATCCCATGGGCCTGCTGCTACTTTTCCCGCTGTATTTTTTGAGGTCCTGAAAGAAGTAGGAAAAATTCCACTGAAGTGGAGAGTTTTCCCTCATTGGCAGGAGCCTTGTGCCTGGAACTGCCTCTCTGCAGGAGGCTGTGCTGGATGGGGAATCCTCCTTCTTGGCTAAAGATTCTGGGAGGAGAAATATTCTGTAACCTGCAGATCCCATCCACCCCATACAGCCTCCAGTGGTGCTCCTGTTGCACATCAGAGAGGGTTATGTGCCTATCTTATTATATTATTGTTATATTATTATTTTATAGCTCAGTTCAAATGCTGCCATGTACAGCAAGTGCCATTTTTCTTCTTAATTTTAAAATGGAAAATTTATTGCTTCTGTTACAAATTAAAAAACATCATTGGGATTCAGTGCTAATAAAGTGAAAAGTGTAAGTAATGTAAGAAAACTGACTGGAAGCAGCTGGGAATTTGGAACTTTAGAGCCTCTTCTCCCAGGGAACAAGGGACAGGATGGGAGGAAAGGGCTGCAAGTTGTGCCAGGGGAGCTTCAAGTTGTACATCAGAAGGAATTTCTTCATGGAAAGGGTGGTCAGGCATTGGAAGGGGCTGCCCAGGGAGGTGGTGGAGTCCCCATCACTGGAGGTGTCCCTGGAAAGACTGGATGTGGCACTCAGTGCTCTGGGCTGGGTGACAAGGTGGGGATCTGGCACAGGGCGGACCTGATGATCTCAGAGGTCTTTTCTAGCCTAAATGATTCTGTGATAACTCAGCTCTGGTAGGTTACAAATATTCTCCTTGGGTCAAAGTTTGGGGCCCTGAAATTCCTCATGGCTTCAACTCATGGCTGAAAGAGATTTTTTAAAAAAAAAAAATCCCATAAAACCTAAACAAAACAAACCACAAACACAAAAAGTCACTACCTGAGTCTGGGGCCAAAGGAGATCATCACTTGCAAGGGAAATGATGCTTTCGAGTATGAAACACATCTACTGCTGGTCTGGCAATGTCTGGAACTGCAATACATCCAACACATCCACTTTCTCTCCGACACAAGATCAACTGGAAATCCCTCCTGAGCACAGAACTACTCCTCCAAGCCTCAACCTCCCCTTACAAGATTTCTCTTCCCTGTGGTTGTCGTGTCAACTTGCAAAAGCTGGAGGGCATTTTCCCTGCAGAAAACCTGAAGCGACCGCTCCAAGCACGAGAATCGTCCCAAACGCGGGAGGGAAACACGCGGCAGCTGAAATGGCAACGCTGCCGAACGAAGCCACTGCTGATGTTTGAGGGAGAACAGGAGCCAGGAGTTGATGGCTCTCGTGGCACCACCCAGAAGTCTCGGCACCAAGACCCACAGCTGCCGTCACGGCACGGAGCTGTCAGGGGGGTTTTTGTGGCAGCTCCGATGAGAAGCGACTCGACAAAACACTGGGCAGCAGTAAAAAAAAAAAAACAAAAAACAACATGAATCTGAAAAGGCAAATTCATTTTAAGGGATTTCAAGTGCCTCGATTCAAATGATTTCACTAATAGTTTAAAAATAATCTGTCATGAAGCCTGGAGGTGTCTGAGCTGGGGTGGAGTCTGAGACGGTCACGCCGGTTCATGAAGGTGGAAGATGTTAAATGTGCCTCATACAGTGGCCACTTCTGTTGACCAAGATAATTAAGGGAAAGAGCATTAATTGCTTAATTATCCTGTACTTCTATTTGACTAATGGAGCATATAGGTAATTAATTACTTTCTATTCTGAAAACATATTGACCTAAAATATCATATCTGGTTTAAAAACCTCAATATAATTCTTTCTGGGTAAAGCTCTAGTCAAAACCATTTATTAACCAGCTGGTGGCAGTGTTTTCATTAGGAAAAGATAAAAGTTATCCCACTGGTTTTCCAGAGAATCCGCTCTTTCAGCTATTAAAGTGGAAGAATCTTCCTTGTTATTTGGTTTCCTTCATTAAAATTCGAAGAAAATCCTTACAAGACATAAAACCCCTCAGTCACTGCTGCTTTTAACAGGTTATGGAATGTCAGGAGAGCGCAGAGATGTTTTATTGCCTTTTGTTGTTTCTGCTGTGTTAGAGGGCTCCTTGCTTTTCTCTGCAAGTTAGTTTAGATTTCAAACAGAGACGTTAGAAGGAAATAAAAACATGACAGATTTAATATTGGTTTCTGCCCACTAGTGGGTTTTGTGCTTGGAAAGAGAGGTTAGAAATTGCTTCTGGAAGGCGAGAGCACGGCAGTATTTCCTTGCTCTCCCCAGTAATGGCATGTTCCCATCACTCTCCTGAATCTTAATTTAAACCAGCCTGTAGCTGTGTGGAGGAGAGCTGCATCTCTCCTTATGGGATTTATTAAAAAGAGATAACAACTAATCAGCATTTATCAGGAATAACTTAGAGAACACAATCTGCCTTGGCTGGAAACACCTCTCACAATCCCACCCCTCTCCAGCTTCCAGCAATGAGCCGTGGAGTGTGGTATTTACGGAGTTTTCCAGCCTGGAATAACAGGTACCAAGAATCCTGAGTGATAAGTGAAAGCTCCTCTGACCCCTCTGACTGAGAATAACATCACACTCCTACTCCAAGGACTCAAACACTCCTCCCCGTATGTGACAGCCGTGCCATCTGCACCAGCTCCATCTGCTAACGGGCATCTTAAGCCTACACATATGTACCCAAAACTGATGCCAAGACGTGTTGGAACACCTCCTCTATGTCTGGGAAACACACCATGCTATAGCTGAAATGAAAGAAAAAAAATGAAAAGGAAGAAAATGCTTATTATATTCCAGAAACACCTCCGGCATCTTGGGTGCAGAGCCAGCAGGGCCATTAACTGCAGATCCCAACTGTTGTATCCCCCCCTCCACCGCCCCTAAATTAGTGCAGGTGCAGGAGCTGCAGGGCTAATCCCTCCATGGAGGACATAATGAGGTTTAGGAAAGCCTCCTGACCCACCCTAAGTACCTGCACTGCAGTTTGGGAATGGCCAAGCCACGTGGCAGCTCTCCAAGGCTGGCACTTCTCTCTCTTTTTAGCACCAGGAGGGCTCAGCTTGCTTTGGATTATCTGAGAACCACTGAAAAACAAGGAATAAACACCTATTAACTTCAAGAAATGTGCTGGTCTTTTAGACTCAGACTGGTCTTTTGGAGTCCAAATCCTCTGTGAATCCAGGGGATCTTTTCTCTAGGTTGTGCCAACAGTTTTCATCGTGGATTTTCCTCTCCTTTCTTGCACAGAAACCCCAGTGCAAGGATTCCTGACATTAAAAACACACATTCATAAATGGGGAAACCCAAACACACCTGCACATGTCGCTTCAAGAGAGGAAATCTGTCATTCATCTTCACAGAAAGGTCGCAGTGACACTTGATTGCAGTGGCTCTGCAGGTCCTGGTGGCTTCCAGGGTTGGGAAGACACAGGGCATGGGATGTGGCAGCTCCAACCACCTGCCCAGGTGCTCGTGTAGGTGAACATCACTCATCTGGCACCTAAAAGAGAGAGGAGCGGGGAGTCTGACAGCTGGCAGGAAATCTTCCTGGCTGTGACTTGTCAGGATTGATTGATTTCCACAGATCGCTTCATTTTTTATGGCCTGGCATTTTCCGATGGAAAACTGTTTGGACAACGTTTCTGGCCAGACCATTTTCGAGCCCCTTTGGGGTTTTGTTTCATTCCCGGCCTTTTTCAACACTTGATGAGCAAACAATTCCTGCATAAATTGCAAATGTTTGGACTAAAATTTGCCCATGAAACCCCCTAGGATGCATGTTTCATTATTCCTTTGTCAAGTTAAAAAAAACCCACGGTAAATATTTCTCGGCGAGTAAATGATTGATGTTTCAATCATGTTTGAATTTGCATCCACCTTGGTGTTCTTTCCCCTGTGTATATTCCTATGAGCTGGCTGAATGATCATAAAATTAAGCATTGCACTCTGGAGGGTTTGTGGAAACACGTTTCATGTTTATTCCCCAAACCCTTCTCTCCGTGGATAAGGAGAAGTGGGTGGGAAACCAGTGTGTGAAATCAGAAATGCCATAAACAACCCAGAAATCTGCTCCTGGTCAGCAATGGAAAACCGGCTCCAAAAAATATGGTGGTGTAGAAGTCACAGGAGGGCAGGAAAGATGTGTAAATAGAGCAGGACCTCACACCCAGCTCATGCCCTGTGTTCAATAATCTTTGATTCATAATACAACTGTTGATCTTTCCTTTCTTTGGGGTATCCTTAGCATTTTTATAGTACCTTTGTTGCAATAAAAAGTGGGAACAGATCCACTACATGTTTATTTTATAACCTCTGTGTTTTGACAACTGGTATATCATGAAGTATTTTATATTTAGAGTCTGCCTTTCCACAGAGAACAGAAATGGGTAAGGTTGGAAGGGATCACAGTGGATCATCAGGTCCAACCTCCCTGCTCAGCTTTTCTGACAACGACAAATTAACACTTGAAGTTGTTCTTGCTGATGGCACTATACATATATATTTTTGTTTTGTTTTGGTTTTTTGCCTCCTGAAGTATCTTCTGCAAGAACAGAGGCAGCTGGAGGAGCTGACAGCAATGGGATGGTGTAACTTCACTGTTGTAAACACCAGACTCATAGAACCACAGACTGCTTTGGGTTGGAAGGGACTTTAAAGACCACCTGGTTCCAAACCCTTGCCATGGACAGGGACACCTTCCACTAGAAGGTTGCTCAGAGTCCCATCCAGCCTGGTCTTGAAGAAACCTTCTGCTTAGTCTGAGTGACAACCCCTGTCCCCTAAAGACATCCCCTGTCCCCTAAATGACAACTCCTGTCCCGCAGACATGAGGTTATGCTGTTGCTGAGATGTTTTCACTGCCACACTCCTCAAGGATCTTCATCTCGTGGCTTTCCTTGTGTGCTCAACACCAGAAAACCATGGACCCTCTTTTCTTCTCTGCTCACTGCCCCACTGACGCTGCAGAGCAGCTCCAGGTTGTTCTGTGCCATCCAGTGCCAGCTGACTTTGCTGCTAAAATAAACCCACTTGTCCACGAGCCCTCACAGGCTCAATCACACCAAATCTGCATCCTGTGAAAGGCAGCGAGGAAACGGCTGGAGCCTCATCTGGGGGAGGATTTGCAAAACAAACAGCATTTGAGGCTCTGATTTGGCTTCTTCTGGGTCCTGCCATCTCAGCTGCACTTGATGCCCTTGAAATCCTCGAAATTTCAAATGTTTCTCTACTTTTCTACTCAAAATGCTGTTTATCCAGAGCAGTTACGGCCAATCCTACCACCCCTCGCTCCTTTCGTTGCCTTTCCAGTCCCCTCTCTTTGTTTTTGTTGACGTTAGAGGGCAGTCTTCCATTTTCCTGCCTTTTTTTCTTTTTTTTTTTTTTTTTCCCCAGCGTATTTTAACCAGCTCACTGCAACGTGCAGAGCCACCGGCGCTTGGGGAGGCTGGGGGTGAGAGCAAGAAACACGTTCCAAACGAAACAATACTATTTTCACTTCGGAAACTACCACAGTTCTGTGAGTGTCTTCTCTCAAACACGACATCTGCATGATTTTTGTACAGGCAGGAGGGTAGATTTAAAAAAAAAAAGCAACCTAACACATATATTAACCATTTCACATTGCGACTGCTCCGTGATTTCTGAGCTGGAATTTGTGGGAATTAATGCAGTGCAGCCCTTCCTCGACATTGCAGGGTATTAAACTAGAGAGGGCTAAAAGTGACTACTCGTTTTGCGATGAACATCTCTAAAATCCTACCATTTAAAATTCACTTTGAAATCAAAGATGAGCCAAAAGAAAAGGAAAAAACAAAACCAAAAAAGAAAAAGATAGGGGGGGAAAAAAAAAGTCAAAGACCAAAAGTTGCTTTAAAATGTGTAGGAAATGTGTTTCTGAATCAGAGACTAAGAAATGTCTCATAGTCATAAAACCATAAAGCATTCCAACATTCAAAGTGGTAATATTCATATATCAAAGCTGAGGTGCTGGTAGCTTCCAACTTTTTTAGGATGGGATTCATCTTTATGACAAAAATAATTATGGAATGCTAACCTCCAGCGATTTCAGGGGAAAAAAAAGTACCACATCTCCCATCCCTAGCCCTACCAAATGAAAAAAAGCTCAGCTCATGATCATGGCAATGAAGAAAAATCAAAATATAGAGATGTCACGGACTTTTATCTCTCTGGTAACTTTTTTCTTGGGCAAGTTGCAGTATAAAATACACCTCCAAAATATGGAAATTACTCAGAGATCCAATTTTAGCCCCTCCTTTCTCCTCTGTAAATCTCCTCCATCGTGCCATCACATCATTCCCACAATTAGTTATTGTTTGCACTACAGTAGTGCTGACACACCACTTATTTGCTCTTAATTAATTTGCTCTTCCTGGATGCCACACAAATTCCAAGTGGGATGTGTCTACCAGCCCTGGGGGAGCAGAAAATCCCATCAATGGAACAAAGGAAGGGGAAAAAGGACAAGCTCATAATTTTTGCATTGGAAGACCCAAGTGCAGAAGTACTCAATGACCTGCCCAAGGTGATACAGGAGGGGTGGGGAAGTTTCCTACCCAAAAAAAAAAAAAAAAAGGAGAAATGGGCCCATTATTTTTTAAATTGATTTTTTTTCTTGCCAGGTCCCATGTCAGGTGTATGTATGAAACACATATGGGAACCCTTCCAACCCAAGCCATTCTACAGTTCCATGAAAACGAGGAAGAATTGATTTCTTTCAGGGTTTGCACAAAATAAAACTGCTCCATTTGCTGGAAACACATTAAAAAAAACCACATTGCCCTAGATAAAAGGTACTGGCAACAGCTGAAAAGGAAGGTTCTGGTGCTGCCACAGACATGTGGGCATCGGGGGGGTTGATGTGGAAAAGGATGTGCCTTTGGGAATTCTTATGAAGTGAAATGCTGCCCTACAGGTGCCACGACCTTCTCCCTGCCCCTGTCTGTGCTGCAGGGGAGGAGCTTTAAGGAGATACTGCAAATGGGGTGGTGATATCACAGAATGCCAGAATGGCTTGGGTTGGAAGGGACATGAAGGATTATCTCATTCCACCTCCCTGCCATGGGCAGGGACACCTTCCACCAGCCCAGGTTGCTCCAAACCCCATCCAACCTGGCCTTGGACACTTCCAGGGATGGGGCAGCCACAGCTTCTCTGGGCAACCTGTGCCAGGGCCTCCCCACCCTCATAATGGATTGCTCCCCATTAAGGAACAACCATAACATATTTTCCACCACTAACCCTGCAAACACTGAAACAAGCACTTCTCAACTAATTTTCCAAATGGAACTGCCTTCAGCCGTGAGACCCTTAAAAATTCTGTTGCTTTTTTTAATGCTATATGTGCCTATATTAATCTAAAATACAAGGTATTTCACATAAATAAAAAGCTAAATAATTGAATATGGCTTAGCAAAACATCACCCTAAGCTAGTGACCCAAACATCCTTTTTTTTTTTTTTAAGCCCATAACATCTGTAGGATCATTAATTAAGCAGCTACAGGCTCAGAGGTAGAGGCTGGGTGACAGGCAAACAGCACGAGGCAGGGATGAGAGCTTGCACTGTGCCAAAACACCTGCCTTCATCCTGAGAACCCCGTGAAGAGCAATGCAACTCACTTCCTCAGCACAGGCACGTAAATGACACCTTATTTGTTGCTCATAAGGAGTGATCTGCAAAGTTCAAGTGCCCAAATATGCAAATTGGCACCACGCTTGACATGCAAAGCACCACAGAGCTGAGCTGGTCCTGCTGCAGAGCTCATCCTCACGCTGGGAAAACGGGAAGTTCCAGCAGCGCATCACAAAGCATCTGGGCACCAGGAGCAACAGTTTGGTGGCAAAAGCTTGGAAAAAGGCCAGCTTGATACAAAAATAGAGAACCTGGTCAGGCTGTTCAAAGCTTGAGTGGCTTTGAGTTGCATCTGTGTGATGGGGAGGTTGTGCTCAGACGCAGGAGCTTGCCCAGCTGCTGGAGGACAGGAACATCCATGAGGATGCTTCTTTCAGGAGCTGGACCCTTCCAGTGAGTCCCTTCCAGCTCAGGATATTCTATGAGAAAGCCAGTGACATTACTGCAGGCCTTTGCAGAAAAGCAAATAAAGCATAAAACCAACCCACTTTTGCAAGTGGGAAAAGGAATTTGTTTTTTCATCGTTTTCTAGCCCGGTTCTACCCACATGGGTCATTTGTCTTCTTTCTTTTAAGGCTCTGTAAAGTAATCAACAGGATCTCCATGCATCAGTTAGCATAATTTATGAAGTCCAGCAATCAGAATGTGGCCTTAAATCACTCCACGAGCTCCTCCAGCCAATTTTCTTACATTGCCTCAAGTGGCTGTAATTATTAAATTTTATTGATTATTAAATTGACATTAGGGTGGCAAGGCCCTGGCACAGGTTGCCCAGAGAAGCTGTGGCTGCCCCTGGATCCCTGGAAGTGTCCAAGGCCAGGTTGGACAGGGTTTGGAGCAACCTGGGCCGGTGGAAGGTGTCCCTGCCCTGGCTTCCTCACATTGTGGCCACTCCAGCCAGCACCAGTTGCTGCCTAGTTGGGTGGATGACTTTACCATCCTTCCTGGCATGCCATAGTGTCTCATGCAACGGTTATTTCTGCCATATTTTGCACATGAAAATGACTTTAAAACCGAGAAACCTGAAGGCAAGTGGCGTTTCACGGGGTGCACTTGGCCAGGCATCACCGAGAAGCCCAAAATCTGCTCATGACTGTGCTGCTCCCATCAGCCAGGAGCGTAATGAGATCCACATTCTCAACAGGAAGGAATAATTAGAAGACCTAACTAAAACCACAAAGTAGAAAGACCAGCAGAGTCAAACACATCCCTTTGTCCCAACACGGGAACCCGAAGGTGGGCCTGTCCAAAAAGCCAGGTTCTTTAATCCAAAATATGCAGAAGGGTAGCAGAAGCCTTTATGCCTTCAAACCAGGAACATGTGAAATCTCTGACAATTCCTGAGAGTGGGGAAGGTCACCCCAACTGCCATTTGGTAGCTTCAAGAAAATCATTAATATAATCAGTGTGACAGTTCAAAATTAAGACAACTAAAGTTATGACCTGAAGGGAGGTGCTTCCTGCCAAAGGAGGTGGCTCCCACCAAATTGTATCATGACCCTGTGTCTTCATTTACTATAAAAGTATTCTAAAACAGTACTGTGCAGGATTACCAATGAAATAGTCAATGAAAAAGAGCAATGGCAATGATTTTTTTTCCCCCAGGGGTCACTTTTACTTGTATATAATCCCCCTTTCCCTCTATGAGTTGAAATTCATTTACTCTTTTAATTTAATTTATGATTTTACTTGAAAATAAAAGGGGGAAAAGGCAACATCTGCAAATGTATAACCATCATCCTCTTGCTCGTGTAGTTCTTAGAAAAAAGAAACAGCAAAGCAGTGGTGGGGGGACTGGAATGACTCTGGAACGCTGACTCCTGTATTTACATCTCAGTGTTAAACAATGAATTTCCACAGTTCCTTCGGTTCATCCAAGTGTCACGCTGCTAATTAAGATGCTAATGAAGACACAGAGCCGACCACAGTGGCCTGGGCTCCTCGTGGAGCTCCAGCTCCACATTTGGCTGCGGTTTGGAAGCGCCAAGTGGAGCTCCGGTGCCTGAACTGAGACCTGGTGGGTTAGAGCAGAGAGTGGGCACAAACCACAGGGATCAAGGGGGGTGTTTTGTGGGCAGAAGGATCTGCTGGAGCGCAGAGCTGCAGTGAGGGGCTCAGGGCTTGCCACAGAGATTCTCTGGGCTGGTTGGACCGGCTGAGAGGAGCGAACACAAAACGCTCCCCCCTGCCGAAGGTCTGAGCCAAAACCCACTGAGGGGCTCAGCCTCTCCTGGTTGCCTTCAGGGAGTTGTGGATGATACCTCGAGAGCAGCACTCCATAGCTCATTTCTTGTCACCCTTTTATGTCCCCCTGAAAGGGAAGGTTCCAGGAGATGGGTCTCAGCTGATCAAGCTGCTAAGACACACTCCATTTCCAGCATAATCGACCCGGCGACTTCAAATCCAGGAGGGTATTAGGAGGAAAAGTCCTTCTATCACCACAAAGGCAACAAAATTTCCCCTGGCTCTGGAGTGATGGCTGATGTACAGCTGTGTCATTTTTTTCAGGGGAAAAAAGCTCCACCCTCACTTTGGTTGTGCTCACCAACCATCTCGCACTGGGGTAGAACAATGAGCTCAGCTTGTTTTCTCAAAGAAAAATGTAAGCCCATAGTGTTTCACTCTTAAAAATAAATTTAAATACACTGAAGCTCTCTGTCAGACTAATAAAAAGCGTATCTTTGACATTTTTTCAATTTTTTTTCCCAAACTCTTTAAACATTTAAGCAGACAGCTCATCAATGACATATTGCATAAATGCTTCACTGTTAGAAGTAATTTTTCACGATGAATCTTTAAAGTGCCAGACTATCTGATAAGTTAAATTTTGATTTTCTTTCTATGACAAATGGTTAATAGTTGTCTCAGAGTCTTTCTGCACTGTGATTTTTATCTCTATTTTATTAGGGTAATAATAACATCTAATATACTCTCTCATATCTGTCTTGTTCTTTCTTAAGGTCAAAATTACATCCAGAGCTAAAAGCAGCAAGACACTTCTTCCTTTCTCCCTCTCAGTATTTTAAGGTAATAAATTACCATTTTACAGGCAAATAATAGCAAATTAGGAAATCTCAGTGTGATATATATATACTTTAATATGTGCTTGGTAATCAGAAAACCAAGTATTGGTATGTCATTACAACAAGGAATTTTCAGTCTTGCAAGTTAATTAGATGCTATTACATCAGGCTATTTAATTGCCTTTCTCGCCAATAATCTGTGAAGAAGAAAAAAAAAAAAAGTTAATTCCTCTCCTTGTCTTCGGGCAGATTTTGCTCGTTCACGTTTTATTGGATTTGTTCTTCTGAGTTTCACCTACTGGGAACCTCAGCTGCCTCTTTCAGAGGCACAGATCATCTTTAGAGAGCAGGAAACAGGCAATAATACATCCAGCTCTTTGCAAGGAGCCTTTCCAGGTGTGGGGATGGGATGGGGATGCAGCTCCCACAGCCACTGCTTACTCAAGATGGCTTGATGGAGACAGTTTTGTTTTTTTTTTTCAGTAGCAGAAATTGAGTATAAATTGTTTGTCTGATGTCACAGACTGAATTGTTATCAAAGGCCAAGACTGGCCAGGGCATTCCCAACTTCCCAATTTGCTCCTTAATCCCTAGACAAAGCATTATTCTTCCCACCTTCTAAACTCTTTCATCTTCTCTCTCTCTTTTAAGTTAACCAAGAAAAACAGTGAAGAAAGTCAACAAAATATCTTTTCACAGAGTCATGAATCCCTGTTCTCCAGAAAGGAATGTAATTCCTGGCAGCACATTAATTATGCTTTAAGTTGGTATCCCTATAGCTGGTCCTATGTCCTCTTTTTACTGAAAAAAAAGACATCTTATGCCATATTTCCCGTTTCTGTCAGCATAAAAATTAATGTGCTCAGCAATGGCACCCTCAGATCCTCATTTTCTGACAGAGATCACTGAGGTTACTCTCTGTTCTTTCCAAAATAAAGCCACCTTTAAAGTTCAGGGGAGAGTTCAGCATTTCATCAGAGGCAGCCCTGAGTTTTCAGTGGGTGGTGATGGCAAGATCAGCCCAGCAGTGACAGAACCACTCCTGCAAGTCAGCTGCATAATCTACATTTTCCAGGCTCGCTCAGTGTGATTTAGGTGAGTACAAGACTTATGGCTCTTGGTGGCCTCCTCCTGCCATCTTTTTGTCTGTGCAGGTCCCTCAAGGTGGAGTGGCTTGTCAGGGAATGGCTAAATCATAAATAATGAGCTTTTTCCTGCAGCCAAGAAGCTGTGGTTTTTTGTTTTTTTTTTTTTTTTTCCTGCAGCCCATCCTTTCAATAAAAGGGGATGAAGGTCTGTGCAAGCAGGATCCTGGCTCTGCATCCCTTCCCTGCTCCAAGGCAAATGCCAAACACTAAACGAGTTACTTTCATCCTGCACAATAAGTGAAAGGGAAGAGGCTGATTTTCCAAGCTCCACGCAGAGCTCTGTTGACTTCCAGACAACCTTGCTCGTCCCAGGTTACCCAGGCAGGAACGTATTTGCTTATGTAGAAAAATGTTAACAAAAAATGGATGTGAAAGCCCAAGAAAAAGGTACATCTGAATTTGTTCCCTTTTTTTTTTATTTCCTGAAAATTAGGTTGGGCGGGATATGAGCTGCAAGGAGCAGGACAGAGCCATGCCAGGAGGCTGCACTGTGGCAAAACATCTGCACAGATGCAGAACAGAATCATGGAATCACAGGATCCCAAAATGCTTTGAGTTGGAAGGGATCTCAAAGATCACCCAGTTCCACCCCCTGCCATGGGCAGGGACACCTTCCACCAGCCCAGGTTGTTCCAAGCCCCATCCAGCCTGGCCTTGGACCCTTCCAGGGATGGGGCAGCCACAGCTTCTCGGGCAGTTCTGGAGAGACCTGGGTGCGGCTGGAGGTGGAAAATTGTATTTGCAAGAGACTGCTGTGGCCAAAATCACGGTAGCCAAGAGCGAAACAGGACAAATGTCCTGCTGCAGTGGAACTCCTCGTGTCACTGCTCTTGCCCTGCTCATCTGACAGTACAGGAGACAGAGTTCATGAGAATAACAAATATCTGACATTTTCCTTATAAATGTTTTATGTTTTCTAGGAGACACTCGACAAAGAGACGCAAGAGCTAAGCAACCTAGAGACCAGCACTACCCCAAAGGAGCCCAAGTGTTTAAGCAGCTCTAAAAAAAAATATGAAGCATTGAACTTTACAGCTTGGACAAACACAGACAGGAGTGTGTTTGATCTCCCTGAATCAGCCAGGAATCACCCAGAAACCTGATATCCCACCAAAAGAGCTCCATGATCGGGTCACTTTTCCCCACGGGCTCAGAGGTGCAAAACACAGAATTGGGCACCATGGAGGTGATGATGCCAAACCATCTTTTTGTAGGGTTGATAAGGATCTCCTGGGTTATGATCTTTAAGAGGGAAATATTAGAAAACATCCAACTATTGATTTACTATTAGCTCTGAATGCAAAAGGAACTGCATGGACACTCTGCCACATTTCAAGCCAGCGTCACAGCACTTGGAGGAAACAGCCACAAGGTAGAACTCACACATATGTAACTCAGCAGATGACCTTTCCTACACTCTGCATTTACCTATTTTCAGACAAAATTACCTTTTTCCTTTTTCTTTCTTTCTTTCTTTTTTTTTTTTTCTAAACAGGAAATTTAAAAATAAAAAATCCCCCATTTGGTACATTTTGTCAGCTGTGTGTTGCCTACCTAAGTCAATTAACAGAGGCACAGGAAGCAGTGCCTCACAGTGATTTCCCAGGACTCCTCTGGAAATGAGCTGACACATCTCCAGAGATTATTCCCTGCTAAAGTAACTTTAAATAACTATATTAAAAAGCCAGTGGAAGTTGCAAGTAGGGCCTGATTCTGCCTCTCACCGCTGGCCCTTCATATCTTTGGAAATCTGAAACGAAATGTGCTTCAAATGTGCATTAAAACTGCCAGAGCAGTTGCCTTCAAGCAAATGTGATGTGGGACAGGAAAGCACAGGAATGCCCTGTGTTTGTCTCCAAGGCAGAGAGGAGGGATTTTGGGAATAATATTCTCCGTCCTCCCCACGGGCTGCGAACGCACATCTACTCACAGCACAGGATTACCTCTGCATTAATCAAAACCAACTTGATTAAATCTGCTGCTTTACAAAGAAGGGGAATTAAACCAACCGAAAACGTTCATTCCAGGACAAAACTTTATGACACTGCAGCTTTGGGAACAAAGCCCTTCCCGAGCAATCCCACCTGCTCCGCTCGGCTCGCGCGCTCGGGAACAAACACCCCCTTACATGCTGAGGACACGGGTTGGTCTGATCCTAGAAGAGCATCAAAATAAACCTCTTTAAGCACAAAGTTAAACATCAGATGTCAAAAGGGGGGGGGGTGGTGGGTGTGTACTGTGGTTTGGGGCACTTGCTCATGACTTTGCTCTTCGGAAGGAAGTTTTTTTAATTCCCGATCCGACGCCGTTGCGGAAGGACCTTTTGTCGAGAGGTGTCTCCGGGTGAGGCTTTAAAAGTTCTTCATCCCTGCCCACCTTGGCTAAGCAGCTACTCAGCAGGACCAGGCAGTAATCAGGTTTTCCATACAGCTGGCAATTCAAATAAAAAGGATTGTTGCTCTGGAGATTAAAAAAAAACAAGCAAACAAGGAGGGGAAAAAAAAAAAAAAAAAGACAGATAAGACAAGGTAAAATTACGGATTTGTGTATTTGCCAGGGCTTGTTCACTATAAAAAAGCAAAGCAGAAACGCAAAAACAATTTACTGTTTATGACAAGGATGAACTGTTATTTGCTAAGGATTTCTCATACTGAAAATCAGATTTTTTTTTTTTTTCATCGTTTTCCAGAAATCTTCACGGCATTTCTGGTATAAAATACTGACACAATTACGCTCACAGTATGATATGAACTGTTTTCTGTGATGGTGACCAGTTCTGACATGTGACACAGTTTCCCTGGAATAGCATCCGTGTTTATTGCTGTAAAATGAGATTTTTTTTTCAGTGAACAATGAAATAGAATCTTGTTGTAACTTGTGTGAAGTTATGTAGCTTAAATGACAGGTAAGAGAAAACAAAAATCCCTGTAAAGCAGAAATCTGGGAGAGGAAGATTTCCAGTAGGTCTGAGTGGTGATGGTAGTAGCAAAGTTTAATAATGAAAATAGAGTAATAGGAATTTTAAAAATTCTGGATGAAAATCCATTTAGGTCTGTGGACACATTCCTTCCACCTGCACTTTTCAGGATAAAAATGCAAACTGCATAAAAACTTTTACAGATTTGAACTGCCCTTACATTAAACTGCATTTGAATTATCACTGAATTATAAAATCAAAACATTTCCTGGCACGCCTGTAGCTGCTGTGTGCATCTTTCACCGTACCCTCATTTCCCAGCTGCTTGATTATCTATCTAAAAACAATACTCTTCCACCTCTAAAAGTTCCATGTAAAGCCATGGGATTAACCCCTGCCTTCACCGAAATAAAATTCAGATTTACTAGTTTTAACTCAGTGTTCTATTGCTTTTATTTAATACTCTTGAGTACTTTATATATTTTTTGTTTGTTTGTTTAATGATTCTTAACAAACAAGACCAAGTCCCAGCCCCTTCTGCCACAGATGAGGGGTTTCCCCAGACTGAATTTTCTCCCTAACAAGAATAAACACTTTTTTTACAAAAAAACCCCACAAAACCAAACCCAGCACAGAGAAATTCCCCTTTGAATTTTTAGCTGCTGCCTCCCTAGACTTCCCTTACTGAGGAAATGACTGTTACCTGGAAATGGAATAAATAAACGCAATAAATTGCAAATAATTAAACTCAATTTTACCTATGACATCACTGCCACACAGAGATCCATTAGGAAAAGTGGCTGCTCAGACCAAGCTGTGCCCAAACTCTCCACGATCAGAAATGAAAGATGATTCAGCATTTACAGAAGTAAAACAGAGAGGGGAGCCAGGCAATGGATACTTTAGGGATAACAGGGATTTCACATCCATAAAATAACCACTAGCCAGAAATTCTGATAACAGCAGATCACCTTAATGAAAAGATAATGATGCAAAACACACCAGAGGAAACGCAGAAATATGAGCTGTGGCTCCTGGAGCTGATTTACAGCCATAAAATACGGGGATCTAAGGAAGGCTTCGTCCAAAGGAGGGAAATTGGTCATCATTAGAGATAAAATATCTCATTCCACGTTGGGGAAGTCTTGGGTAGTGTCTGGGTGGCTTGGCCAGCAATGGAAAGGATATTAATATTATTTATGTAACCTGCTCCCTTCAGCTTTACAGGCTGTTCTACTTTCTCTCGTAGCTCAGTCAAATTTCCACTCCTGACCCTATGAAATAATTCTCCACAGCTTCATATAAGAATTTCAACTTGCCCTATCCACTGACAGATGAATTAATTGGTTTATAAACAAGCTGTCAATAAGTGAAATTAATACATGTATCTAATTGTACCTATTTGATGTAGGCAAGGAATTAAGAAGAAATGAAGAGATTTATGGTTTTTTTTTCTCTTCCATACAATATTTCAGCTCCCCACACTCCACATTAATTATGCACTGGATTTCTCACATGATTATTTTAGAGGCTTGCATATTTTATTAATAACTAAAGCAAAAATTGGGTTATACTCCAGGGAAATTAGGTAGTGATAATTAACCAATAGCTTTAAAACAAGGAACTTCTTTCATTTCATAGAAGAAAACAACAACAAAGAAGCACTCAAACCAAGAAAACTAATTTAAATAAAACAGCAATTTAAAATACATGAAGCATCTCATCTTGGAGTAAGCAAGGAGTGTGACTTACCATGGAAGGGCCAACTGGGTAACCCGAGCACACGAATGTCATTGAGATCCAAAGAAGGAAAACAAAGTTTAGCCTGCATAAACTTCAAAGAAAAGAGGAGATTAATTAAAATTCGAACCAAACCCAAGCAAAACTAGGTGAATACAGAGAAAAACACCAAAACCCAGCACATTTTCTCCATAAACCAAGTAACCAGCAGTGTCTTTACCTGCTCATTTTTCACTCAGGAGAGTGAGTGTATGTACATGCAGTTCTGCTCCCGAATTCCTCGCACATCCCTTCAGTTCTTTCTTAGATGACCATTTTATACCAGAGTTCAGGAGTGAAAATGTCATCAAAGCTGATTTTATTATGACTAATTGGCCCTTGTTTGGCCTTTTCTTCTTGTTAAATGGGAAAATGGCAAGAACACGCGTTCAGCTGCCATTACGAAACCAGCGAGCGATTTCATTTAAAGTGTCCCATTAAATGCCTCTCAGGAGGGTTTATTGGTACGTCTGGACCATCACAGCAAACCTGGGCAAAGGTCTAAGGATTTCAAAAATACGTTTCAGGAGTTTGTTACCACTTCCAATAGATCAGGTTAAGACCTTGGAAAGGCTGGCAGCGAGGGAGAAACACTAAAACTGCACTTTGAGTGGAAAGTTCCTCAAAGAATCTTATTACACTCAGAGCAGCCACAATACAGAACAATATCTATCTACCTGTCTTTTTCTTCTCCCTTTTTAAAATTCACATGCTTGGTTTTTAATGCACCCCAATTTTGAGTGTTTTTCTTTGAAATTAAGTCCTGTGGACATTTATTTCTTCTGTTACACGCAGACATATCTCAGCTGACATTAGGTTTATTCAATCAAATCTGCTGTAGGATTAATATATGGCTTTAATTTCCAGTGCAGCAAATGCTTGCTGTCGCTGTCTGAGAGCATAATTTGTTGCTGCAATAGATTTAATTGTGTGACATTTTGGGGGGTTGTGTGGTTTATCTGTACAGAGTCAGCCTCCTGATGTAGATGCACCTAATTCCAGGAGGCAGATTGCTGGAAGACCTTCAGGTAAGACTGGGAGAAAGGTTTGTAAGGGCCTTTAAGAGTTTTTATAGAAAAATTCATAATGGGATCGTGGATTGTGACTGACAATTTGTTCCTCACTGTTCAGGGTGGTGCTGATCATGTCAGTGGTTGAGATAATCCAATGACTCTTTGAAGACTTTTAATAAGGACGTGCTTGTAGTTGGTGGTAAAGCAGTTCAGGAGCCTTCAGGACCAGCAGGGCTATAGAAATAGGGATAAATTAGCCTCAACTAAACCCTGCAGTCTGCAATCCCTTAAGAAAACCTGAGAGGAGAACATTTCACTATTTGCATATTCAGTCTGTGTCCTCTTATTCAGAGAGAAAATCCTCTGGTTTGAACCGAACCTCTCGTTCCCACTCTACGGGACCTCCAGCTCCAAGGATAAGAGGATTAGTCCGTGTTTCTGCTGCAAAGAAAAGCACTTTGGGTCAGATTCTGCTCGAGCTTAGTTTGGTGTCAGCTTTCACTGCATCTGCATTTAGTTTTACTCCATTTTCATACAAAACTAACCTGCCCACAACTCTGTTTGTGAAGATGAGGGACAGGAACAGGTTTGTGATAAAAGTTCAGGATTTCCACGTTCAGCCGTAGACTCTCCAGTGAACTTTGGTGCGCTACTAACTTAGTTTTTCTTAAATCATGAGTTGTTTGATCTCCTGGTGCCCCTCCACTGTGCCTGCTCAGCACCTCCCATGCTCAGCTTTATCACATCCCTCTAAAAGAGAGGATTCGGCCACATTTCTGGCTCACAAGCTTTGGACACGAGAGGTGCACAGAGACTCCCCATGGGCACCTTCAGCATGAGCTGGTGATGGGAGGACAACCAAGTGAGGCCACCAAGCAGCTCCCAGGGGGTTCCAGGGAAACCTCAGAAAGGATAAAACTTTGTAGAGCCTGGAGCCAAGCAGCAGGTTATGGAAACTTCAAACAGCATGGGAAGAGAGTTCCTGTGTGACTTTCCAAGGAAGGAGAAAGGATGATCACTATGCTCCTTAGGGATGTTTCCTGTGGTCCAGAGGACTTGGCTCTTGTAGGAGACAGGCAAGTAATGTTTGGGTTTTTCTCCCCCCTACAAAATCCAAGAGGAGATTCCAGGTTTTCAAAGGCTTTGACCAACCACAAACAGCTTTCACATGGAAGAACCATAAAAACATGGAAGAGTTTAGATTGGAAAAGCTCCCAAGACCATCGAGTCCCAACCACTAACCCACGTCCCCAAGTGCCACATCCACATGGTTTTTAAATCTCCCCAGGGATGGGGACTCTACCACTGCCCTGGGCAGCTGAGTCAGGGCTGGACAATAAGTTTTGGGAAGAAATTTTCCCTGATATCCAACCTAAACCTCCCTGGTGATGCAGATGGCCCTTGGACAAGTAAGAATTATCGAGACATCACCACCCCAGAACGGGGCTCAAGGGCTTTGCCCACCCCTCAGACACGCAGAAGTGGTTTCACCTGAACATTCAATCCCTCATATTTGCTTCTCCCTTCTTTCGGTTTATTTTTATCTGGCTCTTCAGGATGCAACTTAACGCACCACAACTGTGATTTGCATGCAGAAAGCGTATCTGGAGATTTAGATACATTCCAGATATTCCCACTTCAGGTTTGGAGGAATCAGGTTTAATAGAACAAGTGGCAATTGACATTTCTGGCTTCTCCTCTCTGTCTGCAGGGCACCCAGACAGAGGCTTTGCTCCCAGCCAAGGTTCACTGGCAGGTATCACAGGTCACAGCAATCATTAAGAACCATAATAAAAAACTCCCAGCATCCATAAAATTTGCATTTTAGGAGAATGAATTAGCAGCAATATCCTCCACTTGCCTGCAAAGCTGACAGCATCACCTCTTCCCTCCTGCTTCTTTGTTAAAGGAACAGTGCATTGAACCTTGTTACTGCTTTCCTCTGGTTTTCCCCCAAAAACCTATGAAACAATAAAAAAAATTGCTGATAAGCCTCTCAAACCTTGCAACTTAATGAGCTTAACAGGCCTATAAGCTTTAAAATGTGATATATCCTTCCCCCATCACAGCAGTCAATCTAAAGTGTTTAAATTAACTTCGCTAAGGGAACAAAACGATAAAAATTGATGAACACACCAAACCCTGTGTTTGTGGTCCACTGGTATAACCCCAAACATGAACAGCAGGTTCATGCTCTGGATAAAGGCAAGGTGTGGAATCTTCTTGTTTTCCTCTGGGATGCTTCCAGAGAAACCTCAGCATGGCTTTTCCAGAGAAGGCCTCCAGGATGTTTTGCTCCAAGCTCAACTTTTTTGTTGCTTTCAAGAACACAGAGAAACCATTCGTTCTGAGACCGTTGCAGGGTGCAAGATGGAAACTAATCATGCTCCCAGCATATAAATCTGTTACTGGCTCAGTGATAATAGAAATCCCAGCAAGACACGAAGACAGAAGAAAAACAGGAGGAGTCAGAAAGTAGGTTTATTCCTTTGGTCATTATTGCTGTGTTCTCACTGCCAGCGAGGGGACACAACCAAACCTCTGCTTGCACCGCTGGGATCTCATCTGCAGAGGCACAAAGGAGCTGAAGAGCTGCTGTAGATGCACACTTGACTGTCTCTGTGCATTGTCTCTAATTCCCTTAAAATCAGTTTTGATGTGGTTGCTCCACTCCTTGAAGTGTCCAAGGACAGGCTGGATGGGGCTTGGAGCAACCTGGGCTAGTGGAAGGTGTCCCTGCCCAGGGCAGGGGTGGGATTAGATGATCTTTAAGGTCTCTTCCAACCCAACCATTCTCTGATCCAGACAGAGCCCGGCCCTGGCTGACAGGGGCGAGGGGCTCTAATGCCAAATGGTGCAGCACTGGTGGACACAACTCTTGCCTCCCTCCTGCTCTTGGATATTTGACAGGCAGTGCCTGACCATCTCTGACTCGTCCCCAAGCACGTGGCACTCGTGCCTGTGGCCTGGAACTGTCCTCTGTGCCCCTTCCTTGGCTCCTGTGCCACCTCCTTGGCTCCTGTGCCATCTCCTTGGCTCCTGTGCCATCCAGGTGTTCTCACCACGTGCTCTCTGTGGAGGACACAACAGTCTCATCAAAGGCCAGGTGCATATTTTGCCAGTCCACTGAGGCCTGTGTTGGCTGCTGTGGATAAACAGCTCTGTGTTCCTGTTTCAGCTTCAGAAGTTCTCCAGAAGGAGGGACACGTTTATTGGATTTCACGTTGGCTGCTAAAGCTGCTGCCCACAGAGCACAGTCCTGTCAGGGACACGCTGCTCGAGCTCCTGCAGGCAGGGACAGCTCCTGACTGAGCCCTGGCACTCAGCCCTGGCTTAAAAGATACTTGGCTCCTTTTTAAAACCTACTTTTAATGCAACTGCACTCAGACATCGCTCCCCTCTAAGCCTGAGCTTGCAGGGGTTAATGCACCTTCTGACGCACAGGTTTGATCTACGGGAGGAAGAAAATCAAAAGGCATTCAAGGCAGCAGAGGCACTGCCAGTCCTGCCTCCCCCTCCACAGCAGTGCCTGGGTTTCCTGGATGGATGCTCAGCGGGCAGGAGGGGAGCAGCAAGGGCTGTGTGAGGAACAGGTCTGAGATTTGTGGACATACTGACCCTGGGAACTTCAGGATCCCTTTCTCCACCCGATTTTGAAGCACTTCAGCATCATGAGGGCTGTGCACGTCACTGTCACAGCAAAGAGGAAGGAGCTGCAGTTGGATCCTCCCATGCCAGGAGGAGAAATCAGCCCTAAAGTCACGTTTTTGGTGCCACCTCATCCAGGAATTGTCACTGTGTCACAGTCACCATCCTCAGGATCCGACAGTCTAAACCATCATCTCTAATTATATATATTCCTTTTCCTGGTTACAATATACACAGAGATGGTGTGGGCAGAGACAGATTGAGTTTTCCTTATCCCACTCCCAGCACGGGGCAGAGCTGCTGCTGATGTCAAAAACCGATGACGGAAAGCGATGCCAAACGTCATCATCTCCCGCAGCACGTGGCACCTCACAGACCCCCTGCCAGGCCACAAACATCCACACCACTTCTGCTGATGCCACCACACTCCACTTGTGCCACATCCCACGTGGAATGGCAAAAAAATAAGTTTTTTTTGGCGAGAACATATTTAAACACAGCAGCAATTTACAGATTTACAGATCTCCTGCGTTTTTTGGTCAGGTTCCTTTGCACGCCTTCAGAGAAACAATCTGCACGAAGCCCAACATGAAAAACAAGCTCTCCTTGTTCTCTCTGCACCACCACCAAGTGTTAAAGCCATTTGATAATTTATCTGGAGGGACAAAACCCAAAAAAAATAGAACAGCAGAGCAGACAAAAGTTGCTCAAACCATTAAGGGGAGGCTCAGCAAGGGAAAAGTGGTGGTAATTAACATTTTTGCTGCGCTGATTTGTACATGCCAAAGTAATTTATGCACGCAGAAATGTCTCAAATAGATCCTGCAGGAAGTTGCTGCCTAAGAAAAGATGTCAGTGCTGAGCTAAAAAGACACCTGTCAAAGCCAAAACCCAATTTCTGTTCAGATGCAGCAAAGATCTCAGTGATCTGAGAAAGCCTGAATAGTTGCTGAAGTAGAAGGCAGAAAGAGAAAAGAGCCCAGATAGACAAGAAAAAGAGAAGTTTTTTTGAGGAGAGTGAGGAGAAAAGGATGTAGGAAAGTCTGATGTGACTTTAGAAGGAGAGATCAAACTTTAAAGGGATCAGACTTTAAAGGAGTCAAGGAAAACTAACATAAATATTATAAATAGTAAGGAATAGGAAGGAAGAGCTGGGTGGCTTTGAAGGGCACAATTTTTTCTGTATCTCAAGGTTCTCTCATGGGTAAGGTGAAAGAAGACAAGGAAAACATACCCAGTGTTTTCTATTATGCTAAGATGCCAGCAGAATATTCTGTCTCAAGTAAGCTTGTGTATTTTCATCGACAGAATCTCAGGGCAAACCCATTTTTTTCCTGCTCTCTAAGTCCTTGGGATGTCACAGCAACAGCACTGCATCAACCAGGAATGGACAAAAGGGAGCAAGGTGGGGCAAAAGCCAGAGCTGGCAGCACAGCTATCCCAAGGAATTATGTGGGGAGGCAAAACGTGGGACACAAACCCGCAGACCAGCAGCAACTGCAAGGACAGAAAGGGACAGAGAGGATGCTGAAAGCTCATCTGGATACTCAGCACCTACAGGCTGGACAGAAAGGGAGGAATTGCTCCCACCTGAGCAGGATTTTATGCAATCCAGAGTGACCTTCAGGACAGAAAACAGGTCAGCTGGATGCAAAACATCTGCCAACAGGCTCACTGCCTCCACAAACAGTCCTGATCAGCTGGGTTGGAAGCAAAGTTACCTCTCATTTGGCAGAGAATTATGAGAAAATCTCCAAATCACAACTCAGGGGTGACTCAATTTCCTTCTGAACAGGCAACATTTGCGAGGCAGAAATCTCAGCTGTTCCCTAGATTAGCTCTTGGCATTTCTGGAGAAGGGTAAGATGCCACTTTGAATTTGTGACACGAGACCTGAAGTACCTTCAGGAACTAAGTGGCTACATCTGGAACAGCTCTCATCATTTGGAGGAGGTGAGAGGACACACCTTTTTTTCCTCCACAATGCAGAGCTTTTTCCATCTGTCTTTCATGCTCTTTTAGCTCATTGCTATTTTCTTTCTCCTTGTCTGTGCCACTTAAATAAACAAGGATACTGCAGACTCTTTAAAGGAGTCCTTCTTTCCCACAAAAGCCTTTTGAAAGGAGGGATCTTCTCCATAATGACCCACTAAGCAGAAAACAAACAGGCACTGAGCCCTAGAGCCAACGTGCTTTAAAATTTGCTGGTAGGGAGATAAAATCAAAGCCTGAGCCTGCCTTGCTCTGCAGCCTCTGAAAATGCCAGGCCTGGATGATTTCTTGGCGACTATCAGTGCTTATAAAGGTCCTCAAACAGCACAGGTAATGTGGCTGTCAAACATTTCGGTGCCCAGGCTGACGTGCCTTTTGTCTGAACGTGAGCGACCAAGGAGCCTGATTTCCCCTTGTGTTCTCTCCCCCTTAGAAAAGGCTTCATCCAAAAATATCACACACCAAAAGACAGGAGAAGTTGCAGTTTCCTCACTGAAAGCCTCTTGCAGCCGACTGGATTTTTCTGGCTCTGTGCAAGGATTTCTTTGTGCCCAATTATGTTTCAGTGTGTGATGTAACTCCTCGAGAAGTTGTATCTGGAAAGAGACTTTTAACGAGGGCCTGGAGGGACAGAACAAGGGGAAATGGCTTTAAACTAAAGGAGTGTAGGTTTAGATTAGATTAGAAGGAATCCTTCCCTGTGAGGGTGGGGAGGCCCTGGCACAGGTTGCCCAGAGAAACTGTGGCTGCCCCATCCCTGGAAGTGTCCAAGGCCAGGTTGCACAGGGCTTGGAGCAACCTGGGCTAGTGGAAGGTGACCCTGCCCATGGCAGGTTATGGAATGAGATGGTCCTTAAGGTCCCTTCCAACTCTAACCATTCTGTGATTCTATGATACTCTGTGATACTTTGATTTCTGCCTCTCTTATTCTTCTCTTGCTTGCATGAATACCTAAATAAATACCAAACCTCATCTCTCCTCCACTCTCCACCATCTGAATTCCCCTTTTAGCCTCAGGGTCTTCAGGATTTTTACCCCTCCCCACAGCTGCCAGCTTTGGAGGTAATCAGCTTCTTAATCAAGAGTACAGATTAGTAGGAATAAACACAAAATCCAATATTAGAAAAGCTCGTGTAACCTACTCTCTGAGGAACAGGGAAGGCCACAGATGCTGAGGATCAGGATTGTTTCCTGAGACAGGACAGTGGGTATTCTCCAGCTACTCACCACAGAGTTTCACTGCTCTGGTCTCACAGGAGAAGCTCTGAAGGCGCAGCACATGAAAAGGAGCAGCTCTCCGTTCAGCCTGGCACTGCACTGACTGCCAGGAGCAAACGTGTAGTGCTCAAAAAACCCTGTGCCTCTTTCTTCCTTCCAAAGGCCCTTCCTGCTGACAGCCCCCGCTTTCATTTGAGCGCGGAAGGTTCACGCTTTTAAACCCAATTCCCAGCTCACAAGTACGCTGCAGAAACGACACGCTGGACTTCAATGTCGCACTTCTCAGTGAAGTCTGAGCGTGTCCCAGCTCTGAGGGGTGAGGAGAGACAGGGCATCGCTTTCAAAGGGCTGAGGGCATCGTTTTAAAGTCAAGAAGCACCTCCAGAGCTGGAGGACTCGGCTCTGCAGCAGGCCAGGAGCACACCTGAGTTAACACTGTGTGGAAGCACCACGTGCTCCACTCAGCTGGGCCTCAGCACTGAATGGGTGTGGTGGGACCCCAGGGTTTATGGGTGCGAGGATGTGCCCCAGGGACAAGGTGATGCTTCCCCTCGTGCTTCGTGAGCACCATCCCCACCAGCTCAGGGATCTCTGCCCAGGGCTCCTGCCCTTCCTCATTGCCTCAAGAGATCAGAGATGCTCCAACTAGCACAACAAATTATGAATGAGCAGCTAAGGGAGAGAAGCTCCCACAGTCCCAGTTACCGCAGCAGGAATGACACGACCACATTACACATAAGAGATCCCTTGAAACTCAAATAACCCCACAGTTCTCTGCCTTGCCAAACTCCATAATATCAGCATTGCCTGAGCCATCAGGACAGGAGCTAAAAATACTCTGATCCAACCCATTGCAGGCTCCTGATGTGAGGGCAGAGTCTCTTAACGTGTGCTCTGTGGAAGTGTTGCAGTGTGTGGCCTCGGGGCAAGTCTGCACCACGGGCCCGACACCGACAACCATGTGGCCAAGAGGCTCAGCCCAAAGTTCTCCCATTCCCCTGGAACAATTCACAGCTCAGCCCTCCTGTGGTTTCTTGGTGCATCTCAGAGTCATCCTCTCCTTTTTCAGTGCCAAACTGTGTTCTTCAGCCACATCAATTCGCTTTGCAGTCCCTGCAGTTCACAAGCTGTAAACTGGATGTTCCTGTTCCACATGTCAGGGATGGGAGACACAGACTGAGAACTCTGCATCTCCCAGGGCTATTTTCTAACCTAGAACCTCCCCCCACACCCCACTGACACATTTGGGGTAGTGTAGCCCAAACAGGTGCTGGGGAGGGGTTTTGAAGAGGAGCACGCTGTGTTCATGCAGTGTCATGTTCTCCACTGTCCTTCTGTGCTCAGTCCTGTTTTCCACATGAATGGACTCAGAAACAAACCAAAATGTATTTACTATGGTTTTCTTCTGCTGCACAAAGTGATGTTTTCATAGATTCCCAGAATGGTTTGGGTTTTAAGGGGACCTTGAAGATCATCTTGTTCCACTCCCTGCCATGGGCAGGGACACCTTCCACTAGCCCAGGTTGCTCCAAGCCCCGTCCAACCTGGCCCTGGACACTTCCAGGGATGGGGCAGCCACAGATGCTCTGGGCAACCTGTGCCTCCCCCCTCTCACAGGGAAGAATTTCTTCTCAGTATCTAATCCAAACCCACTGTTTTTGAATTTAAAGCCACTCCCTTTGTCCTTTCACTACCTGCCCTAGTGAGAATTCCCTCTCCAGCTCTCTCGGAGTCTCTTTAGGTACTGACAGGCTGCAATAAGACCATCCCAGACATTTCTTCAGGGGGTCTTCTCCTCTCCCCTTCCTAACTTCAGCCATGTGGGGTTTTTGTCTCTTGTCTCACTGCTATTTCTCTTTAGCTCCAGGTTCACCTGCCTGTCTCTGCCCCCTGAGAGGAGTTTTTCCTCTGTGCTCCCAGAATCCATCATCCACTCCAGCAGGTTGTGCCCAGGCTACGTGTCTTGAGCAGTTTATTCTGGACAAGACCAGCCCCGTGAATGACCTTAACTTGGAGAGGGAATATCCCAGACTCATCCAAAGCACATTTGCTTTTCCAGCCTCCGGGAAGCTCAGCGAGGCACGTCTGCTGAGCGCAGGCTCTCCAGCACGGAGGGAAGCTGGCCAGGCAAGCCCTGCACCCTGCTGGGGATGAAGATGTTACAGTTGCCTGGGAAACCACTCCGTGGGATCACTGAAATGCATTCTATATGTTTGCCTTCAGATACAAGATTATCACCTTGTCCATGAGCAGTGTCGGGAGAAAATCCTGCGACGGGATAAACTCAGGCTGGAACCTGCAGGAATCAAATCACTCTTTTCACACAGAGAAATCCAATATAAAGTGACTCACGGTCCAACATCAACCACATGTGCCCTGCAAGGATAAAGGTGGGCCACAGTCAGAGCATTAAAGCACCTCATTCCTCAGCCAAGGACACAAGGACACAGTCCATTAGTCTATTACTGGCAGGTTGAAGAACTGTCTGAGTAGGGAGAAAAGATCTATAATCAAAGGAGATGGGGTTATTCAAGGACTCAGAATATTTATTTAGATTCAATGTTTTTAAATTTGGATTTTTTTTTAACCTGTTTCAAGGAAGAATGCATTCAACAATTACAGCAGGAGCACTGGTAGCCACCAGGTAGCCACAAGCCAGGCCCAGATGGAGGGTGGGGTAAAAATCTCAGTTTGCACCTTCTCACAGCAATGAGCAATTCTGGACTCATCCAAGAAGTTGGAACTCTGTCACATTCCTTTCCCAAGGTTTTCTCTGGCACCACAACAGTGACATGGCACACAAAACCCCACAGACTTAATGGTGAAGGAATTCCAGCAAGGACTGGCAAATGCTGGTTTGGGGGAAATCAGGTTTAATAGCAAGCAGGAAGGGGGAAGAACTTAAGGTTAGGTGACATTTTATTACGAAATAACAAACCAACAAGTCAAATCAGGACTGGCTTGTGTCTAAATATCACAGATCCATAGAATGGTTTGGGTTAGAAGGGACCTTAAGGACCATCTCATTCCAACCTCTTGCCATGGAAATATGGGGGGGGGAGTATTAGACCAGTTTTAGAGGAGAAAGAGCAATAAAGAAGAGCAAAATATTGCTCAAAATTTCCTATTTCTGGCAGCAGTTTAAACAAGGAACCCGGTACAATTTCACCGCTTGCTTACCTTCAATCAAAGAACAACACTGGGCTTTAATTCCTCCTGTGGGTGTAGTTCAGCTCCTAAGTTAAAATCCTGGCTTAATATCCTCTCCTCATAATTTAGGTCAGGGGCAGAGAAGCAACACAGGAGACAGAGAGAAATTTCAAGCTTTGCAATAGAGGCTAAAAAACCCCATCCTGTGCTCGAGGCTCCCGGGGCAGCAACTGCAGCCGCTGCTCTGCTGGGAAAGAGCCAAGCCCTGCGGCCAAAAAAGTGTTTGAAGTCCCTACAGGATTCAAAACCCGGGTTACCAGGCCTTTGCTGGGGTCTCTCTTCAGCCTCTGAGGTTGTTTGACTGGTGGCTGAGGTCAGGAAAGAGCCTGTTCTGCTCTTGGAGTGGCTCATACCCTGTGGGCAGCCTGAAGAGCGGCAGGAGAAAGGCCAGCGTGGCACTGGGAGGGCTCCATTTCCAGCTCCTCTCCTCTGCCAGGGACAAAAAGAAACAAATAGGGATGTTGGAGGAATCACTGGGATCATCCAGTTCATGTGGATGGAAAAAATGAAGGAGGAAACTGTTTAATGGAAGAAAAAGGTGTCTCAGTGAAAGGCTGGGAGAGCTTCGGGTGTTCACCTGGAGAAGACTCCAGGGAGACCTGAGAGCCCTTTCCAGGGCCTAAAGGGGCTCCAGGAGAGCTGGAGAGGGAATTTTTACTAGGACAGGTAATGAAAGGACAAAGGAGAATGGTTTCTCACTGAAAGAGAAATAGATTTAGATGAGACATTAGGAAAAAGTTCTCCCCTGTGAGGATGGTGATGCCCTGGCACAGGTTGCCCAGGGAAGCTGTGGCTGCCCCATCCCTGGAAGTGTCCAAGGCCAGGTTGGGACAGGGCTTGGAGCAACCTGGGCTAGTGGAAGGTGTCCCTGCCTTTGGCAAGGACTGGAACGAGATGATCTTCAAGGTCTCTTCCAACCCAAACCATTCCAGGATTCCATGATTAAACAGCAGATCAGAGCAGCACCAGGCTGGGAGCACCTTGTGTTGTTTTTTTTTCCCAGTCCTTCACTTCAACAATACCAACGAACCAAACCACCTTCCCCTCTGGTCCCTGTGACACAGTTACACACCCCCTCATCAGTCAGTGCCATGTGACTCTGCAGTTTATGATGCTCATACTCATCTAAACACAATTACATTGCACAAGGCTATAAACTCCACGTTCTGGGGGTTCTATCTTAATTAAACTGTGTGTCTACACGCTCTTACTAACTTATATGGCACCTTTCTTGTTAAATATTACAGCAAAATAGAATTGACTCTTCCATTCCTAATGGTGGGCTGGGTTTGTTTTTATTGCCAAAACGCATGTGCCTACATTTTTGAACACCCAAAAATCCTCTGGAGCCTTAGATGAGCAGAGCAGCTTTACAAGGCAGCCCTGGGGTTTTTGCTGGGTCACCATCGGGCCTGGGCAGAGATAGTTCCATCCAGCTGACCCAAAACGCTGCTAAAAACATAGTCAGGTCTTTCAACACTGCACAAAGCAAATTAAACTTCCAGGAATCTGCATCCAATTGATTCCTGACATACATTTCAAGTATTATTTTATTTTATCTTATTTTATTTTTTTTTAGTATTTTTTAGTATTTCAGCTCTGGCTTGGTTTGATTGAGATTTTCAGGAGTGAATAATAATAATAATGATTAATGAAGAATAATAACCACATCCCAGGGGAAAGTGCCATATATTTTAGTTTGCAGCTGGTGGCACTGGGGAGAACACAGGACTTTATGTGCCCTGTTACCAACCGGCCTCTTCGTGTGGGAAAAGGGAAATGAAAAAGAAAAGGAGGAAAGGAAAAACGGAGGAGAAAGGGAAGGCAAGGTTCAATTTTGCACATTTTCTTCTGGTCTAGCATTAACTTGGAGCAGGTTTTTTAAGCCTGGTTCCACTGTGACAGACACCCAGCAGAGGCTGATGGAGCTGCTCCAGCCCTTGCTGCCAACGTGCTCCCGGTGAACCGAAGGGAAACTTCCAGGGGCTGGGATGGCAATTCCCACATTCCTGCTCACACAGCTCCTTGGCCTCCCAGCAAGGGCTGTCAAATTAGGGAGATGGTGTCCTGTAACGTGGATTTCTTTCCTGCAGGTGGGAAAATCTATTTCAGGCTGGGCAGTGAAGTGCCAAAATCACCACGGGGTGGGAGCTGCATCCACTGCCTGCAGGGAGGGAATCCACACCCAGTAGCAGTGCCTGGATATCCAACCTGCTCTGGAGCCTCACTCAAAAAAAAACCAATACAGCTTCAAGGCATTATAGTGATGCAGCAGTGCCAGTGATGCCACCAAACCAACCCTCACATCCGTCCTTTTCCATCTGTTTGGGCACTCTGAGCAAACTCCCCAGCCCTGCCAGAGCAATGCAAGGGGAATGTGCAACAAATCAGGTAACACAGAGAAAATCACTGAGCCAGAACAGCCATAAAAGAGGCCTGAAATTCACTTTTACCTCCTTTTTTTTCCTACTGAAAAAGCAGAAGCTGAAATACCCTGTGAGAGCTCCACACCACCAGCAGAGAGGATCTCACCAGAGAGCTCGGTGAGAACAGTTTCTCTATGCAGAGAGGAGAAAATTAGTGTTTGCTCAGAAGAAGAAGTAGTTTTCAGAGAGAAAAAAATAATTAAAAAAATTAGATCTGAACAGAAATTCTGTAGTTTTAGCAGGAAATACTTAAGTATTGCTGAAGCCAAGCAAGTAAACAGAATGGCAAATAACCAAAGAAGACTTTCACATACGGCTGGACAAGTCAGAGGTGTTTTGTTGCTGGTTTTTTTTTACATTACCTTTTTTTTTTCATAGTCTTTCTGCAAATAAACGTCCCTACACTGGTTTTAGGGAGAGCAATGCATTGGAAAATCACACAGTGCTGGAGAAGCAGCCTGTGCACATCTCCAGGTTTAGCAGGTCAGAGACATCAGGATTTTTCTAGGGAGAATTCTGGATGCTGGTTAAAAACCCTAAAAAATCACAGGTTTTCTTCATATCACATCAACTGTTCCCTTTTCCTGTTCTTCTGCACATAAAGCAGAAAATGCTTGGACTGAAACCTCCATGGAAAAAAAAAAAAGGTGATGTTGCTGCCTTGGGGGTGCTGCTGGAAAACTCTGTGTGTTCTTTTGTCTGCCTTTGCCTGTGGAAAAATCCATCAGGGCTTAAGGCTTTAGGGCTTTCTGCAGCTATTTTATTCTGTGCTTAGTGAAACCCAGGAATCAATATTTATTGTGCACATCACAGTCCTGTGTTTAGCCCCAAAAAGGGGTTTAAATTTGATAGCCAGAGAGTCCATATGTCAACAAACATATGGGCTGTGTATGTCACAGACACTTCACGAAGCACATCTCGTTGTGAAACAAATAGCTGAGAGCTTCAGGAATTTTTTGGAAGTGCCTGAAAACAATATGCAAGTGCAAATGAGGTGCCTAAATCATTTGAGATTATAATTTCAAACAGGGTGTCTCTACTACAGAGTCCTTTGTACTTGCTTCTAGGCCTGTGTGATTTATCCTGCACTCCATCATTGATTTTGCAGTGGTACATCTCTCTTAGCAGGGCCCACATTTATTTCCATAATTAGGATCACTGCAATGTTCTGAGTTTGAAATTGTGGCCCTTTGCATCTCTTTAAACAAAACTCCTTTGAGCCAGTACAACTGTGTTTTACACAGCTCTGTCCTGCAGTGGCAGGGACCTGGAAAAACCCTCTCCCAGAGACTTCAGCTCCTCACTCTTAATAGTAAGATGTCCTAAGAAAAGCAATTTCAACTTATTCCTGGACTGAGTCCCATGAAGGGCTCCATTTGTCTGCGGCAAGCAGGTATTGACCATTCCCATCCATCCCTGTCCATCCCTAATGCATTTCCTCTGCCCACAGAGATGGGGACGGACGTGTTTTCTGCCTGAAATCGCAGCTAGAAAAGCGCATATTAAAGAAATTACCTTGGAAAATACGTCTTTTTAATCTTCCTCCAGTTTTCTTCAGGGGCAGGGAGTAGAAAACTTCTGAGACAGGAGCAGGGGTGGGAGCCCATGACTTCTGAGGTGATGTTTAGTTGGCTGCAGGTTCCATGATGATGGGAAATCCTAGGCTTTCAGCAGTGGTGGCTTTTCATTGCCTGTCAAATAATTTAGGAGAAATCATTACAATGAGAAAGTCAGTTAGAAAAGGCATTGACATTAAAAAAACGTCCTCAGATGAGAAGCAAAGGGTGCTGTGTCCCAAACTTGGGTACAGCAATGGCAGTGACGTCCTTTAAAATACAAATCTGTGATTTGCAGCAACTCGGTCTGCATTTCTTTAGGTAAATTATCAACAGCCTGACCATGAGATTGTGCTGAATACAGATTTTCAACAGAAAAGATGGGGAAAATTTTACAAACTAATGCCCATAAAGACAGATTCCAAAACTGATCAGGAACAGTAACACCAGTTATTCTTGGAAGCACCGGAAAATGAAGGCATTTCCCACTAGGACTGGATGAAACAGTCAAACAGCCCAACACCTGACAGTCATAAAGTTCTCACAAATTTTGATTGCTCTGCCAAATGTCTGCTTCCACAACTCGTTTGCAAGAACTTGGCTCCGCAAAAGCTGCTGATACACAGAAGTCTGTGGCCATTCACGGACAGTGAACTGAGCCTTCCAGCTTTCCATGAGATGGAACTACTGCCAGCTGTTTGTTGTAGAAACAGGAGTTTGTCTGGAAGTGTCCAAAGGTCTTAACTGCTGTTTGCAGCAAATTCACACAGCAAACAGGGAAAAAGAGGAGAAACAACAAAGCAGAGACTGCAATGTGGAATTTCAACCCTTCCAGGATTACATTCCGAGACGTGGAGAGCAGTGAAGACAGAAATGATGGATGAAATAATTGTGGGAGGCATCATCATCAGGCAAAGCTAAACCTGTCTTGGGTTGCAGTTCATCCCAGCCAGGGAGGAGGGCCAGGCTGCACTTTGCTTTCTAACAAACAAGAGACAGCGTCCCTACCTGTCCTCGAATTTTTCAGAGGAGATCTTCAGCACACAATCCTGAGAAAGCACCTGTCAAAAAAACAGGTGTCTCCAGCCACAGAGCGCTGCATGAACACTGATCATAATGATAATTATTTTGCAGTTGGAAGAGGAATGCATTTAATATCAGACAACTGGGGATAATGGTCCTTTTCCTGACAGATTTCACCAGAGGTCACAACAAACCCGGCGTAGCTCATGTCTGTGTGACAGGATCTGCCTTCCTGGGGGACATCTCTCACCAGCAGTGAGTGAAATGCCAGGGGACGTCGTGAATGAAGACAGAAAAGGAACTAAATCTCACTGAAGAGATAAATCTTCTTCATCCAGACTTCCCACAACAAAGGAAGAAGCCCAGCCAGTCAAAATTTCATGGCTGGATTTATAATGGGTTCTGCAGCCAGGCAAGCTTCCCCTCCCCATGTTTGTGTGATGGACCCACCACCCCTCCTGCCCAGCCCTCCTCACCCTTTTTCTGCTGAAGCATCTGTTGCTTTACAGCTCTCCACTAGTACTTTTCCCAACTGGAAAACGCTTTCCCATATCTCCCTCTGTTTCCTAGGGCAGCATTTCAGTCTGAAACCACCAGAAATGGGCCTGGGATGGAAAATCACGGGATCACAGAATGGTTTGTGTTGGAAGAGATCTCACAGACCATCTCATTCCCCACGGGCAGGGACACCTAACACCCCACCAGGTTGCTCCAACCTGGCCTTGAACACTTAAAACTCCAATTCCTTCCTTTTTTTTTTTTTTTTTTTCCATTCTCCTGCTTTCCCTCTGCAATCAGTCCCTGCCTTTGTACAAGCTCTGTTCAAAAAACTAGTCTATGTGGCACTTGGGGACATGTGTGGCCTTGGCAGTGCTGGGGGAACAGTTGCACTTGATCCAACCTCAATGATTCTGTGAGACATTTGGTCCAAGCCTGGCCCACTCCGGGACCACTAAAGCTACTTTAATATGTACCATTAATTTCAAGGTGATGGAAAAGAGCGCAGATTTTAGGTGACATCAGTGATGGTTATGAAATATAATCATTAAAATGCCCCTTCCCTGCCTCTGCCAGAGCACTTACAGTCACCGGTTTTCAAAAATAACTTCCCAAAGTGGTGTTTTTGCAGTAGCAGAGCAGGTGGATCCGAGACCTGCAGTTAATGCAGCTGAGTGTGTGTGTGCAGGAGCACTCTGAGCCAGCTTGTTTTCCCACTGAGGTTGATGTGAAACCTTCTTTTGATTTCAGTCATGCAGGGTTGAAACACTCAGGTGGTGTTTATCCAGTGAATAAATGAGAGATGGCACAGGAGTGTCTGAGTGGATTCAAAATCACGTGGCAAACTCGGCCGGGAGCAGCAGCTTCCAGGGCTGTGGCACTCACACCAGTGAAAATTATATCAAAAGCAAGATTAAGATAGTTCTTATGCACACTGGAACGTGGTTTAGTGATGAACATGGTGGTGCTGGGCTAAGGGTTGGACTCAATGATCTGAGTTTTGGACCATATAATGAAGTTTTCTAAAACATTAACTGAGCTAAACCAGAGTGGTCTCGTTTTCAGCATTAGACTAATTATTTACATCAGCTAAATAACTCACTCCTCCCTGAATGCTTCCTAATAAATAAATAACTACCCTGGAAAAAAAAAAAAAAGGCTTATTTTCATGTAGCCAGAGAAAGGCATTTTGATTGCTTATGGCTTTTAAAAGTGCTTTAGATCTTTCTTTAAATTTGCCCCTTATGTTCCAGGAGCAAAGATCATTGTCAGGTTTGATGCTGCCCTGTAGGAGAAGACAACAGAAAGAGCTCTTTCAATTTTTCTGTCTGCAATTTAGGAGCCAATTCGAAGATTCCAAAGTGCTTTAGTGTTCTTAACTAATCAAGGCACAGGATATATAGGTCAAAATTGAAAATAGATCTGTGCTTCCTAGAAAGCACATTGCAATGCAACCCCTAAGAAGAAAACAGTGAAAAGAAAAAGCAGAAAGGAAAGAATATGAAAAATAACAGCTCCATCCCCTCCTCCCAGAACTGGAAAACTGTAAATTCAGATAAATTATGAGATATCTAATAGGTGCAAAATGAGCCCATCCATTAAAACAACAGATGGGAAACAACAGAACACAGGGAAACACAAAAGGCAATGTCCATTCAGGTGGGGTTTTACACATACATAAACAAGAATATATAGAATTAATCTTCTCTATCTACATTCTCAGCCATCATCAGCCTGATTTGGCAGCACCCAAAGTCCTCCATCCAGGACCTTCTTTAATGCCAGGAAGATCCTGCAGCCCCTCACACCCTTCCTGGTGCCACCAGTAACTTTTGCAAACGATGATGTTCCAGATGTTTCCGAGTTTCCTTGGCAAGTATTACAACAGAAGTCATCAGTGACTGAAAGCCACCATGTGATTTTGGTTAAAATAAAAAAACCAACCTATTGATACAAATCAAATATTTCACTCCTCTTTACTTCTCTAACTTGCTGCAAATCACTGACTTAGGAGAAAACACCGCACTGGCCACGGGCAAGTGAAGGTCCTATTTCAGTCAAGGCAGTAGAAAACAGGCTTTCATAACCTAATGTTTATGAAAGACAGAAAAGCGGGATCATCAATGAAGAATTTGGGTGGTGAGGGGGGCGGAGAGAACAATTTTCAAAGCGTTTTTACAGCCAAAATTAAAATAAGTGCAATTCAAGCCATTCCCCACTCGAGGTGGGATTTTTTCTTTTTTTTTTTCCTTTGCATCTGAAGAATTAAGGAGTGTTCCTACATGCAGGAGGGATAAAGACACATTTAGTGCAGATGCTGAAAGGAAGCGTATCAGTGAACTGAGAAGTGATTACGTTGGACCCTTGGGCAATAAGGCTGTCACAAAATTTCCAAGCAAGATGTGAGAATCTAGGACAGTTCTGCTGTTGGGTCACGGCGTTTGCTTCGCAGCTCCATTCCCCGTTTTCCAGCTGGAAATTAAACGGCCACGTTTCCAGCATTGAGTCATCCCCTGTCGCTGGGAACAGGCACAAAAGCCTGAGCAGATCTGGGGAGGAGAGGGGGGGGGGGTTGTGACAGCAGAATGTGTCACACATGGGTCAGAACCAGAGACAAATGGAGGAGTGAAATGGGGGAACAAGAGACCTTCTGGTTTTTACTCAAACCTACACCTCTCCAGCTATAAAACACTATTTCTCATTTAAAAAGCTGAAGTTTTGTGCCTGTTGTCCACTTAAACCCCGTGGAAACACTGGGGTACTGGTTCATAAAGTCATTTTGGGCACAGGACACGCACAGGGAGGTTCCTCCAGAGGGCATTTTTATTGCTGAACTATCCCCTCTTCTCTCCCTCTCCTCTCCTCTCCTCTCCTCTCCTCTCCCTCTCCATTTTTGTCAGGCTTTACAGATCGAAAGAGGAGTGAAATGGCACCAGTGAAATGGCACAAACCAGTTTTACTAATAATTAAAATGAGTGTTTATGTGGTTAAGAGGGAAAGTTGCCACCAAGTGCCACAGCCATCCCCAAGGCAGCCAGTCAAGTGCAATAAAATGGTCCTAATGCAGCGTTTTGGGGTACCCTCCCCCCTCCAAAATATCCCCTGAGCCCAAGGAACTTCCAAAGTCAGTAGAAATGGAGCTAATCCTATAGTGAGAGGGTAATTTCAAAGGGTAATTGGTGTCTTTTTAACCCAGAACTGTCGAAGTGGATTGAGAATAATAGAGCTTGACAAGGCTGAAGTAAAGAGAGAAATGGGAAGGCTGATCTACTTCAGGGTCTGAATTTTAATGCTGCGTTGGGGTTGCACTTTTAGCAGGATAGTATCAAAGAAATACTGTCCTGTAAACAAAAGAGTGAAGGAAAAATGGTTTAATGCTTAAAACAAACCCCCAAAATGCTCAAACCTCAGAGTTTCCCCCTTAACTTTGTCAGAATGGTTGAATCTCATTTCTCTGAACAGCAACAATGTGCCTGATAAGAGCAAAGTGTTGGGAAGTGGAGGTCATCTAGAGTGATAAAATCAAATCCATTGCAGTGAAAAGGCATTTAAATCCACCTTCCCTGCATTGGCAACCTCTCTGTGCTGCGGAGAGGCAGATGGAGAGCTCTGCATTGAGAATGGAAGGGCTGAGGGGATTAAAAGCCTTGGTTCGGTTGAAAAGAGACAGGAAAAGTCATGGAAAGACAGAGAAATCAGAGATCACATTGACAGCAAGGAGCAGGACGTGAAGCTACAGAGAATGGAAGTGTCATCTTTAATTACTGCCCCAGCAGCTCCTCAGGTCAGGGGGGTGGGATGTTCACCCTCCCTGGGTGGCTCACAACGGGGAGATTCCCAAACCTGGGAATTTTGGGATTATATGGGATGAATTTAGGAAAGGACATGGTTTTCAAAGGGCTGAATGTCCTACAGCTCTACATGTGGCCCTTTCTCTAAATCCTTTCCTTTTGCGAACAAAACAATAAAGATTTAAAAAACCCTACAGGCATTAAAAAACAAAAACAAAACCAAAAACCCCACCAATACCTAAACAAACCTGAATAAAACACAGCTTTAGGAATAACAAAGTAATGAAAATGCCCCATCCAACTCAGGAGGCCAAGATGTTACCACGCACATCATCCAGGGAGTGTTTTGCTGCATCCAGCTCGTTTTAGTGGGGTTTGAGGAGCAGAGTTATGTAAGGCATGGAAGAGGATGATGTAAGATGCAGAAGGATTGAACTGTAAGAACACTAACATGTTCCCCAGAGGCCTGAAATGGCACTATTTATATACCCTTAGATTTTTTGGTTTTTTTTGCAATGTAGATGTGCATAGCTGTGTCATTATCAAAATCCAAACAGCTCAATTTAAGTCGGGGGTTTTTGGGGGCTGGTTTAGATAAAGTAAAAAAGCCCCCAAACAAGTGACTAACACGTAACCTTGAGTATTAATTCACAGGCAGATCATGCAAGATTCAGCTGCCAACACCAATTTCAACACACCTTTAAAAGTTTAGCTCCCATTTACCCTTTAGATTTGGGACTGAGGAGAAAGAAGAAATAAAAGAATTCGTTTTTAGGGGGACATTATTTAGAAAACTCAGGCAGTAGTTTCTATAATACAAGTAAAATCCAGACCTCATTAGTGGTGTCTCCTAATGAAAATATCCTTAATCCTTGAGCCTCCCTGTTCAGCATTTGGATACATACCTAGTATTCAAAATACAATTATTTACAGTGGAGCTGTCTTTTCAGTCTTTCTAATGGTTAAGTAAAAAGAAACACCTTGACAGGACATTTCTACTTAAAACTGTCCTTGTTTTAAGTACTGGGATTTGAAACACAGACCACCCTGTGATAGTGGGAATTTAAGGAAGATAAACTCACCTGATCCTCTTTCCTCTTCAAAACAGGAATGTCAAAGGCCATAATTTTTCTGTCTGAACTCCCTTCCCTCTTGCTTCTTCTTATGATTATTGTTTTTCCTTTAGGATTTTATGCTTTTCCAGGCAAATATTTTCCCTTCTTGAATGTTGGATCTTGTCTCAGGAACCCTCTCCTACCCCAGAGCTTGGCCACCAGCAGCTGAGCTCGAGGAGGGAGAGAAGGGGACACACAGAGAGATGGCATCACCAAGGATAAGAGAAAGAGGGCAAAAATGTACTGAATGTATTCAGTTTAACAGCATATGTAGTCTGCTGCTCCTCTTTATGGGCAGTGGATGATGCATTAATTATTTTATAGATGATTTCTGACTCACCATGAGGATACAGCCAAATCCCTGCAAGACCATGACGGGCACAGGTGATTGTGGGTTTTTGGATGGTGCACTCACAGCTGATTCAGTTCATTATAAATGAAGGAAACAGCACTCTGGCAGAAATCCTGTGAAAGAAATGAAATTTTGACCTCCAGCCCCTCCACATTTCACTTCCCCCCATGCAAAAGCAAATCCAGAGGTTAGGAAACAGGGAACACATTTTTCAGCTACTTTTTGCTACCCTAATTGCCCAACCTTTCCCTCCCTCCACTCCCCCTCTGCCCACCCTTCCCTGCTCCCCAGGATGCACACAGGGAGCTGCCAAACACTCTCATCATTCCTCAGCAAACACAACAGGAGCATGTGCTCTACTTTGTTTTCCCACCAGCTCTGCTCTTGCCTGAAGGTGCCTTCCCCTGCTCCATCATTTCGTGTTAAGAGAGAAGAGAAATGCAAGCGACACTCATTTTATAGCTCAGCCACAGGTAAATTATCTGGTGAAGCAGGTGAGCACTTGGCTTTCCTGCCTTTCATTTTTCTTCAAGTGCAAATAAAATGTAATGGCTGCACTGATTTATTATTACCAGCAGAATGTAGCACAGGTATCATTTGACACCGTGTGTGCCTCCATAAATCCTTGGCTGAATGACAAGCCCCATTCTGTGCAGTTTGAGGCTCCCCCTGAACCTCTGCCCCACAACTGTAACAACTTTCTGACAGGAAAATAATTTCCTACAGCCCCAAATCTTCACTGGGAGTAGTCCTCACGGCTTCTGGGACATGTCCGAGCTGGGAGGTGCCATTTCCAAATCTGATGAAGGCTCCAGCGTGGGGACATGTGAGCTCAGCCCTTCCTTTGGAGCAAGAGGGACCCACGGGGATGGGGGATGGCATCTCTGGGTAGGGCAGGGCAGCAACAGCAGTGCCAGGCACAGACAGCTCATCCCTTGGAAACCCAAACAGAGAGTCACAGGATGGTTTGGGTTGGAAGGGATATTGAGGATCATCTCTTCCCACCCCCTGTCATGGGCAGGGACACCTTCACTAGCCCAGGTTGTTCCAGGCCCTGTCTGACCTTGGACACTTTCAGGGATTAGGCAGCTTCTCTGGGCAATCTGTGTCAGTGCCTCACCACCCTCACAAGGAATTCCTTCCCAATATCCCATCCAACCCAGCCCCCTGTCAGTGTGATGCCATCCCTCTTTTTCCTATCAAAAACCATCCCCGTGTCCAGCCCACAGGATAACAGGGGTGGGCAAAAACTGCTCACCCTCATTTTTCTAAAACACACCTTCCAGTTGTTCCCTTTAAATTTTTTTTTCCCCCTCATTAAACAAAAGAAATCATGGAGGGAAAGGAAGGAGAAAGAGAAGGGGGGGTAGGGGATGGGAAAGGAACATCTTAAATGCAAACGTCAGAATGTTGAGAGCAGAGGGATCCAGGCTCCCGCTCGCACACGGGGCTCTGCGGTCACTGGTCACTTCCAATCAGCTCCTACCACCAGCTAATGCTCCCTGTCAGCCAGAAACAAGGAACTCTGGAGAAAAATAAGTTCCACACAGAGACTTTGGGTTTGTTTTCTTGTGGTACTCCAATGGCCTGCAGGAAAGGAAAGTGTCCCTGCTGCACTGAGTAACTCTGCCTTAGATGACACTGCCAGACACTGGCTCTGCTGTGATCCCAGCAAAGAGTATCCCCCTCTCCACGGTGGTGTGACAGGAGAGGTGCCCCCTGTGGGATCAGCCTGTCCCCACTGACACACAGCTGGCATCGTCCTGGAGCTGCTCTGGGAGAGCCTCAGAGGCACCGAGGACAGGGGAGAGAAAACCACGGAAAACAGAGTGGTTTGGGTTGGAAAGGACCTTCAAGATCATCCAGTTCCAAACCCTGCCATGGACACCTTCCACTAGCCCAGGTTGCTCCAAGCCCCCTCCAGCCTGGCCTTGGACACTTCCAGGGATCCAGGGACAGCCACAGCTTCTCTGGGCAACCTGTGCCAGGGCCTCCCCACCCTCACAGGGAAGGATTTCTTCCCCATATCCCATCTAACCCTGTCCTCTGGCAGTGGGAAGCCATTCCTTGTGTCTTGTCTCTCCAGGCCCTTATCCCAAGTCCCTCTCCAGCTCTCCTGGAGCCCCTTTAGGCCCTGGAAGGGGCTCTCAGGTCTCCCTGAAGCCTTCTCTTCTCCAGGTGAACACCTCCAGCTTTCCCAGCCTTTCCTCACAGCAGAGCTGCTCCAGCCCTGTGCTTCCCATCAAACAAACCACAACTTCACATTTTGCAGGTTTTAAAGAGGCCTGGCCTGACAATGATTTCTGCTACTGACCTGACACAAACACCATGTCCCAGAAAACCTCACACTGGAGAAAGGAAATTAATTTTCCTAAAGTCACTTTTGAAGAGCCCCCTGGAGTAGCTGAGCCTAGAACAAACACTGATTTCTCTCCAGGTGCTCCTGATGGGAGACTCAGAAGTGTCCCATCTCTTCCCAAGGATTATTTTGTTTGGACACATACTCATGTTCCCCAGTGCCTGCTCAGACACAGCCCTGCACAGCAGCGACCTGTAACCTCCCACAGACCTCTGCCCACCTCCACGGGGACCACGAGGCCAGTAAAACCAGAAACTTTTTAAAAAAATCTTCTATTTCTATTTTTTCCTATTATTTCCCTCTAAGGAGAAAGTTAACAATAATGTGCTGCTTGGAAAAAAAAAAAAGCGACAACAAATACATTTACCAACTGTACACAGTAATAAACTGAAGAAAGCAAGTTTATAACCAGTAGACTGAGACATTATTGACAACCAGATATCGATATGATTTAAAAAAAATCTCTGTGGACAGGCCTCTGTAATACCAGCAATGGCTTCATCTTTCGAAAGAAGGCATTTTCTTTTTTGGAAATTTTTGAATTTGTGGTTGATTTATTTGGATTTTTCTCCATGAGATTTTGAGCACATGAGACTAAAATGCAGGAAAACACATCTGATCTTTGGAAAAACAATAATTACAGCTCCATTGAACATCCTGCCCTCTGCAGTGCCTTCTTCTCCTGCTGCAAGAACACACATCCCAACACAACGCTTGGAATGTTAAACTGGATGTTAATAAGTGGTTTAAACTGCATAATTCATGCTAATCTAAGGAATGTTTTGCCTAGACCAGAGCTGGTGGGATTGTTTCACCTGTCAAACTGTTACATGTCTACATGAGTCGCCTGTGATTCAACACAGCACATGTGTTGCTGCTCCAAAATGGTGCCTGTGAATTCATTCCCACAGGTTCCTTAATATCCTGGTTTTTTTTGTTTGTTTTTGTTTTTTTTTTTCCAGTCCAGATATAGTTTTTGTAGCTAATTTTCTCAGTTTTCAGCTGTTGGTGCAGTGATCTGTCACTGCTCACAGGAACGATGGAGAAAGAAAACTCAGTTTAAATTGGGAGTGCAGTGCTGGGGAAATGGAAGCACAGCCACGGGAGAATAAAACAAAACTTGGAAGAGCAGCCAACAACAGGACAACACACCAAAAAAAAGCCTTATTGACAGGAAAACAGGGTCACATTTGGTTTTGTCTGCACTTTCTCTTTGTGAAGGACTCCCTCAGTGTTGATGACACCACACATTCCCCTCTAACGCCACTGGCAGGAGGCCACGGCTTCCAGGAACAGCAGAACCAGCATCTTTTCAAGAATCTGTTGAGCAGCCAAAGCTCCTGGTCTGGAAATGTGTGAGAAAGGACAATCACAGAACCACAGAATCGCTGAAGTCGGAAAAGACCTTTTAAGATCCTCAAGTCCCACCATCACCCAGCACTACTGAGAATCCTGTTCTCAAGTGCCACGTCCACGAGCTTTTTGAACACAGCGCTGGTGTTCCCAAAGCTCTGCCAACTCTTGTTCTTGGTTATAAGGGGGACAATTAGAGGCTCCAAGCTTTTTAGTGGGATGTGAGGAGTCACCCAAAGAACATGGGAGAAGGCAGCTGGACTCGCAGTGAGCGAGTGACAGGCAAAACACAAGGCAGCACCTTTGAGGACCAAGCAGATACCGCCCCAAAAAGCCTTTTCAGAGGTGTTTATTAGGAATCATCAGACAAAACAAGAAGCTCCATCACGAATCTGTAGCATTAACATGGCCCACGTTCCTCTGTTTAGCTGCCCAGCTGTGCAAGAGTTTGTGCTGCAAACACAGAAGTTCAACAGCATCAGAGCCAAAGTGTGCTGAGATGAAAAGCTGAGAGAATGGCCAAACCAAGGTGGATTCAACCCAAAACAGCGATGTATCACCACCCATAAAATCATGGCAGGTTTGGGATGGCTGACAGGGAGCTTGGGTAGTAATGAGGGGTGGTCAGATTGGATTTGGAGAACCACAGATCACGTGTAGCTGTGAAAAGGTGGTGTTAGGGTATGGAAACCACTCTTGGCTACACCCAACAGGAATGGAGTCACCATCCCAGCCCAGACTCATCAGGGTCAGTACATGGCCCCAGTACACCAGGCCACAGCCAGTTAAATAAATGAGTTACTCAATTCAGCAACTTCTCACTGAAGTGTTTGAATACAATGACACACACACTTGAAATGAAAAAAAAATAAGGCTGTCATTTGACAGAGAAACATAATTTACAGTAATTATTCATGTCTGCAGAATACACATAGAAACTCCCCCCCCACCCCCGAGGGAAATTAAAAATCCTATAAATAGCCTCACTGGAGAACAGCTGGATAGATCCTATACAATAACCAAGTATTTAGACTGATCCACATGTTTCTGCATCCCCAAGAAGATGGCAATTGCAAGCCTAAAATTCAGTTTAGACCCATGAAAAGTACAAAGGGAGAATGGGAGGAAATTGAAATGTCAGCGCTGCTGGACCTCACGCTTCCCATTACCACTAAAAACTGAGGAAATGAGAGGAAAACCCTGAATTTCAGTGCTCACCATCACTCAAGTGCCCAGTCTGTTTTTCGTGGGCATTTTCTGTAATTTGTTGCTTTGTCAGAAGGCAAAGTGGAGATGCAGATTGAAAACTGCCTTACCTGGAGTGTGCAGAGGGATGCAGGAGCCACAGCTCGACGCTGAGGGGCAGGAAGGTTGGCTTCACCACCCATCCTCCTGGGAGACCTGCTCCAGCTTGGGAAAGTCTTGTCCATGCTTGCACCCTGTCTTGCACTGAATTTAAATATGCTTCTGCCATCCTTTCATTTGCCTTCAGCTTGGGAATAAAACACTTCAGGTTTAGAGACACAGAATGGTTTAGGTGGGAAAAGCCCTCCAAGGTCATTGAGCCCAATGATTAACCCACACTGCCAAGGCCACCACTAAACCATGTCCCCAAGTGCCACCCACACATCCCCAGGATGGGGACTCCACCCCTGCCCTGAGCAGCTGTGCCAGCACTCCTGTTTTATTCCAAAAGCATACAAAAGTATTCCAAGCCCAATCCAGGATGGTAATTCCCAGATCAGAAGAGAGTGGCTCCTGTAACACCACGTACTGTCATAGTCTGGTCCACATATATTTAAACATCAAACCAGCTGCAACCTTTGTAAGAAATTTTTCTGCTTATTTCACCTGATTTTGTCAATACATACACAAGAAATGACTTGTTTGGACAAATAACCTTTAGCAAAATTGGGTAATTACGAACATCCATCACGGGCCCACTGGCATCAACAACACGACATGAAGCTTCTGGCATGGAATGACTCCCAAAAAGGCCACATGAATCAATAGGGAAGATGTCTAATGCGAAGCTAGAAGGTGGACACCTCAGTGATAAAATAAAATTAGATATTTTACATTAAAAATGTGTATTTTGATGTGTGAATGCACATATGTACGTGTACTGCCACGAATCTCTCATTCAGGTACCATAAGCATTAACCACATACACTGCAAATGTCTTATCATTTTCCTCTCTAAAGGCACATACAACAAACATCTAAGGTAAAGAAAAATGCCTTCGTTAAGCCAAAACTGAATTTAAAAACATTTTTAGCTTCAGGATTTGTGATACCGCCAGAGACATTTCAGCAATCATAAATGTCAGTTATGGAAAACCTGCTTAAGAAGTGACCTTTGTGCTGAGCTTCCCACTGAAAAGAAATTTGATTAAAAACCAAACAAATCTTTTGTGGTTTTGTGTGGGACTGATGGGAACTGATCTATGCACCTGTAAAAAAATCACCCTCTCACTCCCACATTACCACTCAGGACAACGATATTTAGGGGCTTCTCTTTTTCTTATTGGCACTGTGAGTTAACTTTCACTAGGTAAGTGAAAGCTACTGTTCAAGAAGTGAAAATTCCTGGTCGTTGAAATCTGTTTCCTCCTATTATGCAGAAACCTGACACCTCAGAGCTTCTTCGTTCAGGTAAATCTGTGTTGGAAAGCCTTGGGGTGCTGCTCACAAGCCTGAGCAAAGAGACACCACTGAGGGGAAGTTAATTCCTGACTGAAATGGTGAAAACCTGCCCCCTGCCAAAGCCATGGAAAAGCTTTGCTACGGAGGAGATGGAGGGGTCACCTTTCCAAGCAGAAATATTGATTTGAATGAAGTCTGAATGGGGACCTGTGGATGTGGAGGTACCAGGAGAGCTGGCAGGAGGACAAAGCAGTGATAAGTACACCAGGTCATCCCAATCCCACCATGCCCACTCAAGGCACTGAGGTGGGGAAAGCCAAAAACTCACTGAAGCCATCAAGGGGTGAATTCCCACAGGAACAGGGCAGATAAAAGACACACGAGATCCCACCAGGTTGGTTAAAATCAAACAACCTTGTTCTGTCTTGTTTCCCATCAAGCCCTTCTGCATTAGCTCATCTGAAACGCAAACAGTGTGACAAGGAATTCCCATGGCAATGGGATGCTCTGACACCCAAGTGGAATGCAAAGGAAGAGAGCAAACCCTGAGGAATTACAGCCTTCCCAGGACTGTTCACTGCTTAGAGCCTGGAACTGAGCAAGTTCCTGAATTTGCTGAGGTGTGTTTGTACCACCCTTTGAGGAGGGCAACGAGCTACAGACTAGAAGTTGTTAGATTGACAATCTGGGCCTGAGTGAATCTGAGAGTCTGATTTTCAATTCCCAGGCTCAGGTTGTGCATTTGTAAAACACACACAGATGAGATTTCGAGTCTGTACTGTTAAGACCCATTTGAAAGCGCAGCTCTTGTTTGAGGAGTCTCACAGGGCCAAATTATACCACTTGCATGAGCACAGGAATTTGCAAAGGACGAGTGAGAACAAACACATTATCAGAAATGCAATTTACAGGCGTCCAGTTAAAGGTCGATGGGAAGGCTCTTCCCAGCCTTCAGAAGGCAAATGGAACAGAAAAGAGGAAAACTCACCAGCATCCCAGCACATCTCCCAGGCAGCACCAGGAGCAGTCTCTAAAGCAATTCTCAATTAAATAAGAGACTTACAGAATTAAAGTTGTAATACATTATTGATTGTCTACAGAATGAGTATCTGACTGACTGCAGCCAAGAATCCTTCCCTGAGTGTTGCTCTTGAACAGAGATTATATTAACAAAACAAAGAGGGAATTGGAGGATGGTATCTAACAGTAAATACCGAGATGCTCTGGTAGCTGATTTTATAGCAAGAAAAAGTGTGTTTGTTTGATCCAAAGTGACACGGTGGTTTAAGGCAAAAATATGAGAATATCTAATTGACCATTCCAGTCACTTTTTTTATGAGAAAGGCAATTTTTCTGCCCTTGTAACAACAGTATTGTTTTACTGCTGTGTAAAGTCACTTCTGCTTGCAACTTGCATCATGTAGCAGGTACTTGAGGTGGAAAATATTACCTAAAACTCATCTGTTTTCTGAAATGTTCAGCAACAGATAACTTAAAGATACATAAGCCATCATTATGGACATGGACAGCATACAGAGATGGGTGTTTCGGGTGCTGATGTGTGTTTTTGCTCCTTCCTGCAGGAATTACCACATCAGCACAATGAAAGATCACAGCTTTATCATGAGTTCCCCCCAAAATTACTCTGTAAAGAGGTAAGTGTATATGTAGACCTCTACAGAGTGCAACAGCTCTTGAAATTCTGCAGTAAGGATCAAAAATACCCAGGAAATGTATTCATTTTCTTAGACGAGTTTTTAAAATAATATTTTATTTTTTGAGTCAGTGGTATATTTAAAAACAATCTACGGTAAGAGTAAAAAGATTGTAGATAGTAAAAAACAAAAGTGTGATGACAATAAAAAACACTAGAGTATAGTTAGTTTCCTTCCTCCCTCCCAAAACCCCATCCCACCATTGTCTAATATTTCTCAGAGTTTAATATCTGAAAAAAAAAATGCTTTTTTCTTTTTTTTTTTTACACTTTCAGTAATTAGGAAATTAAAAATACATAAAGGCATTCTTTGCAGACACATTAATCCATTATTACATGAAAAGCAGGCACCATAAAAATGAAAACATTCTAAAAACCATCATATATACAAACACTGTACAGAATGATGGCACAAGGACAAAGTGATTCCATTCAGTTCATCCTAATCCAACATGAAATATTACACATTAAAGAAAGGAAAAAGCTCTTCCCATTCCTGCACTCAGCCTTTGGGTTCGGAATGACCAGGAGTCTCCTACCTGCCTACTCGTTCCTTCCCCACGCGCTCGTGCCCGTTGGCAGCTCCGAGGCTTCCTTGGTTTACCCTGTGATGGACACCCAGAAGATCCAACTGAATGAAAATGGCAACGGCTGATCTGATCAACAGTGACTAATTTTATAAAGCCCATTAATCGTGGAATCACGGAATACACTAAGTTGGAAGGGACCTGCTGGGAATCCAATCCCTGGCCCTGTCCAGGACACCCCAACAATCCCACCCTGTCCCAGAGAGTGTTGTCCAAACACTCCTTGAGCTCTGTCAGCCTTGGGGCTGTGCCCACTGCCCTGGGGAGCCTGTTCAGTGCCCAACCACCCTCGGGGGGAAGAACCTTTTCCTGAGATCCAACCTAAACCTCCCTGACAAAGCTCCAGCCATTCCCTGGGGTCCTGTCAGCGGTCACAAGAGTCAAGAGATCAGTGCCTGCCCCTCACTGCCCATCGTGAAGATAATGAAGATCACAATGAGGTCTCCCCTCAGTCTCCTCTTCTCCAGCTGAACACACTAAATGTCCTCAGCTGCTCCTTGTACGGCTTCCCCTCAAGGCCCTTCCCCGTCATCATGACCTCCTGCTGAAGACAGAGGCAAAGAAAGTGTTAAACACCTCTGCCTTGTCTGTGTCCCTGTTTGGGAGGTGACCATCCCCCTCCTGGAATGGGCCAAAGATATTTCTATACTGCCTATTGCCATTATTGTATTTATACTGTTCCCCCCATTTCTGGCAGCTCCAACTCCAACTGAGCTTTGGCCGCGCGCATTTTCTCCCTACAGTGACGAGAAGCATCTCTGTGTTCTTCCCACGTCACCTGACCTTGCTTCCACTGGGCACACACCTTCCTTTTCCACTTTATATCCAAGAGAAGATCCCTGCTCAGCCAAGCCAGCCTTCTGCTTCACCTGCTTGACTCCCAATATTTGGGAACTGCTGCCCCTGTGCCCTTAGGAGGTGATGTTTGAAAAGTGACCAGCACTGATGGACCCTCAGCACCTGCAAAAGCATTTTTCCAGAGGACTTTACTCCCTCATTCCCTGAGCACCAGAAGTCTGCTCTCCTCGTGTCCAGGGCTGAGGTTTTGCTGCCACTTTTCCTCCTGTCACCAGAGATTTTCAACTTGATCCCTGCGGCCAAGGCGGCCAAATGAGATTATTTGTAACACAGACCAATGAAAGAGAAGGCACAATTCACAAAGAAATTGTATCTGATTTTTAGCCCTGGGCTCAAATCCCTGTTACCTGGGGAAATCCTACAGCACCTTCACTTCCCTGGGAAGCTCCTCCAATGTGCACTGAATTCCATGTGAATATTGTCATCGATTCCTATATACACCGAGATCAGGTACAAAAACTCCGCTCAGTTTAAACTCCAGAGCTACCTGAACACTTTAGATACAAAATATTCAGCTCTCACTTGAATCTCCACGGCCAGCTCTGTGCCTGGCATTACTCAGAAGCAGGGAGAAGGTTTAGGAAGAGGGAGGGTACTGTCAGTTGATGGATACCTCCAGGTCTCAAGTAGAAATCCAGATTTCTTTCAAGTTATGGGAGGGAATAACCCCCAGAAGAGGGGGGGATGTAGTGTCGGTTCCATGGCTAGAAATGGATTTCTTACGGAGTTAGAGTCATTGCACTAAATGTTAGATACTGCACACCTGAATGAGGTAAACATTATATACCATAAAATACTTAGGGAAATGAATTGTTACAGCTTTATCTTTGGAAAAAAAGAACCCGCTTCCTTCTTCACTGGACAATCCCAGAGTCCACCGACGTTTGCTTCCGAGTCGTCTTTGGAGGGGGAGGCGGCGGAGTCTTGCTGGGGAGAGGAGGTGGCAGGTGCTGGAAGAAACCAATTTGGATGGATCACGTTAGCAAAGGACGGAGTTTGGAAACATTTTTCTGTTTCACATATAACTGTGACAGAAAACAGGTGAGCCTGCAGCCTCTGACTCACAGAAACCTCTGGGCAGAACTCGCCGCCGTTGGGTTCCCAACGCCCTCGGCCGTTGGTTTTTAAATATAACTTTTATTTTTGACAAGGCGCAGAAACCTCTCGAGGGGGTCAGGATTAATTAGCTCAATATTTCAGGAAAAATCTTTCGAAAGCGCCGGAGAAGTTTATAATTCCCCACTTTATATCATGATAGGGTATTGATTCCTTGGTGGGCATTGATTGCCTCAGCCTCCAGGCACTCAGAGCTTAAAAACCAAGCCGAAGCAACGGCTTCATTGCTTTTCCATTATGTTTTGGATTTTGCACATTTAGAACAGGAATCATTAAAAAAAAAAAAAAAAAAAAAAAAAAAAAAAAAAAAAAAAAAAAAAAAAAAAAAAAAAAAAAAAAAAAAAAAAAAAAAAAGAAAAAAAAGAGAGAAAAGAGAAACGATTTAAAACCATTTAAAGGGATAAGTAAGTCACAATTTACCATCACACACAGAGCTATAATTAAAATATTCAAAATAGAAATGCAGACTGTTCACATACATATATTTTAAATCACTTCATGTATCACACAACAGAAGAGCGCTCCCAGTTAGAATCACTAGCTAATTGGACAAATTAAAAAAGTCATTATGGAAATTAAGATTTTTTTTTAAATGTTAAATCATACATATGATAAAACCTGTTTCAGAAGGAGCTTGAGAACACTGCAATTTGCTCCCAGGCTTTGCAGGCAGGTTTTTACAGATTCTGGCTGTGCAGGCAGTGCAGGTTTCCCCTCACTGCACCCAGGCTGTGCTGCAGCATCACAGCTCAGAAACGCTGCTTTGGGGTTGTTTTTCCCTAAGATTCTCCTTCTCCTCAGCCACTGCCTTTTGTTTTCCTCCAAACCTAATGATGCTTTTCCATTCCCACTTGTTTGTGTCTCGTCCTGCCTCACCCACCCAGCACTAACTGCTGGCTCCACGCACTCAACAGCCCAACAAGCACCAACTCTGCCAAAATTCCTCGGTCACTGCCACAGGAACAATCCAAACACCTGCAGTGCCCCACTGCAGGCACTGCTTGGACAAAATAACTCGTGATTTCTCAGTATCAGGAAGACACTGGTATATAAACAGCTGATAAACCACGTGAAAGAGCATAAGAAACAAGACTGTTCCTTTTAAAAGCTGTCCAAAGATCCTGTCCTAAAGAGATGAGCAGTTCAGGGGGATGCCAGGACATCTCAACCTCTCCTGCAACCTTGTGACTGGGAGCTTTACTGGGAGTTCTCAGAGATGTGTAAGAGTAGGAGGAAAAAGCACCTTTAAGGTAAGTAAACACCCTCTTTCAAGCAGGTTTTAAGACAACATGAAGCTACAAATCCAGATAGTTTTACTAAGCACAGACTAAAGAGAAAGGTAAGGCTGCAAAATGGCAGAGCCAGGAAGGCTGGGTTTTTGCTGGAATACTTTTCCTGTATCCTACCTGGACAGAACTACTTTCCAAACTCATTTACAAGTTTTCTCCTGGCTCTCCTTTAGGGCAAATGAAGGGGGATGCCAAACCACCCCCAGGAAAGCCATGCCCTGAGCTCGTCTCTCCGTTCTGCTCCATCCACTCTCCACTTCCCAGCCTTTCCAGCAGCACCGCTGCATGGATGTGCCTGCTCTCACCTCCCTCCTTGGATCCAAAATGCTTCCTGACCTGGCTCCTTGGAAAGAACTGGGTTTAATCAGCTGCTGAATGAGAAACTCTGGACCAAGGAAAGGCACCGGAGCCGGGATGCCTGGTCTGGAATGTTGTGTTCCCCTGCCTGCCTGGGCAAGAGGCATCAACACCTGGCACCTGGGACATGGGATAGTGGTGGCCTTGGGAGTGATGGGGGAATGGTTGGACTCGATGATCTCAGAGGTCTTTTCCAACCTAAATGAGTCCACGGTTTTCCAGAGCAGGTTCCAGAGAGGGCTCTGCTTATTCCTGACTTCCAGTGGGACACGATGATCTCCGAGTTGGAAAACCAAGTCAACAGATTAATGTGAAAAGTAGATAATGTAAGAATTTAATTTTACTAAATGCAAAACCGAAGACTTGTTTGGCTTTTAGTTAAAATGCCACTGCTGATCTGCCTCTGAAGTGTTACAGTCAGAACCATTAAATATTCCCTCTACCTGAGCAAATACTTGGCATGTTAATTCCTGAATCCCTATTAAGGCATCTGAGTAAGAGCTGGACTGTCAATTGTGATCTGAGGGTTTCAAAATCTTTGGGAACCTGCTCAATTACAGTCCTGTATCCAAGCAAGGGCTCTGGGCAAACTCTGGGAATGGCTGGTGGTCTGCAGCCCACCAGTGTACAACATGCAACAGCCCTTCATGAAGATGACATTCATTCCAGAGCTCAATAAACCAGGCATCCCTCTGAAATACAGTCCAAAATGCAAAACTTTCCCCTGCTCTGCTCTCACATGAGCTCCTTAACTTCATATTTATCACCAGAAAAAAAAAAGCCCCAACTCTGCTGATAGCATCATTTGTGAAAATCCATTTTGAATTTAAATAACACTACATTGGCAATAATTCTCAATTCAATTAGATCAAAGGCATTTCTCAACCAAATGAGCCCTTCATATTGATCAGAGAACAATCAAATCAGCCCTGGAAACCTGCTTCTGAAGAAGAGATACAATGAGAATAAGCTAAATATATATGCTATAAATAACAAGCGCAAAACCTACCAGAGCTCAGATTCTGCAGGCAAATTAGGCAGAAAGAAATAACAGAGATAGGTAGATAATTATTATAATTGAATTTACAATTTCCATTAGAAAGTCGGATAAATTTAGCACATGTTCATTTATATAATAAGCTACCAATGAATATATTAAGTAGGATGTGTGAGGCTGGTTGGAGCGACATTATTGAGGAATTAGCACCACAAAACATGCCACTATGGAACTCCAGATCCAGCCATGGCTCCCAGGGCTGATACATCCTCCCTTTTATTCCAGGACAGGACGAAATTCCAGCATGCTTCCTCTCTCCCTTTAATACCACACTCAGAAAACCACTACCAGGCTTATGAAGTTCATTTTTGCTGTGTTTCCCCCTAGAAACTTCGAAATAAAAATAGAGTTTACCTTGATTTTTACATTTAATTAAGAGCTGCTTTGCTAAGTACGTGTTTATATCTCAGTGGTTAATTGTGAATCTCGAAGCATCTTTTTCCTTTCTGACAAATTGACAGAGGCTGGTTCACATCCCAACCTATTTTGGGCAGAATCCTTGACTCACGGGGACCTCAGGGGAAGCAGAAACCTTATGTAAAAGGCACATCTGCAACACAGAAACAATCTGTTCCTTCTGCTTCAAACATGAAATTGCTCCCATTTGTTTGCCTTTTTTTTTTTTTTTTCTTTTTTCCTCCCCTCTCAGACAGAAAAGAATCAGGTTCAAACATTTGTCTCTGTTCTCTCCCAGATATGAACTGCACTGCACTGGGCACGTTCAAGATGTAGTAAAAATCAATTACAGAAGATGAGAAAATGCTTTTTTTTTTTCCTCCTGTGAAGAAGCAAAATTGTTTTTCATTCAGAAAACAAACAAAAAAACCCAAACAAAAAACAAAACCACCAACAAACACACAACATTTGATTCCTAAAACTGGTCCTTGTGGCACTGCATGAAATTTCTTCTCATGCAACTATTTTTCTTCGAAATTCCATGGCCATCAATATAACAAGCTCCGGAGATCCAATGAGAAGCACTTTAAGTTGGAAGGATTAATGGATCTAATTAGGTCAGGAGCAGGAGAAATGGGATGTAAACAAACTATCAGCTACCCAGGACTGTGAATGCTTTCAGACCCTGAGTTGCTCCTTCAGCACAGAGCTGAGCAGCCTGACAAGCAGCGATGAAAAATAATATCTGCAATGAAAAATAACATTATAGTGTGAGGTCCTGGCAGAATAACACTCCCATTGTGAAAGGGCAATAATGCACCAGCAGAGAGAACAACCCAACTCCACTAATGTGAACCAAATTACAGACAGTTTAAGCTAATTGGCTGTTTGACCCAGGGAGCAAAGTTATGTGGAAAAGCTGGCAGGTAACTGGTGTAAAATGACTGTTTGAGGCCTGTTGTCGTACATCATCTATTAGAGTCTCATTTGACTGTGTCACAGCCCTTCCTGGAGTCTGCTTAGGTGAAAAAAAAGGAACTTTTAGGATCCCTCTGTGGAGATGCACTTGGTGTTCTTCCACCTGCTGTGTGCCATCTGGGGCAGTGTGAATGATCCCCCAAAATGGGCAACATAGAATTGCTTCGAGTCAGCGTCTCAGATCAGATCATAGCAGCCCCTCTGCTCTGGAGCCAGGCTGGGAGAGCTGGGGGTGTTCACCTGGAGAAGAGAAGGCTCCAGGGAGACCTGAGAGCCCCTTCCAGGGCCTAAAGGGGCTCCAGGAGAGCTGGAGAGGGACTTGGGACAAGGGCCTGGAGTGACAGTGCCTAACCAACCTCTGGGGGAAGAACCTATTCCCAATATCCAACCTAAACCTCCTCTGACTCAGCTCCAGCTGCTCCTTTGGGTCCTGTCCCTGGTCACTGAGAGCAGAGATGCTGCTGCCCCTCCACTGGAGGCTGCTATTGCAAATCCTGACACAGTGCTCCCTAATTACCCTCTGCCTCCATAGCTTCAGCTGCTTCCCAGCTTTTTTGTCTCTGTCCACATGAGGACAACACTTTGCTGGAGCCTTCAAGTCACGTTTTGCTCACTGCAGCTGATACAGGAGATCATTTTCAGCTCTGCAGCACATGCACTGCAACACAGGGAAAATCCCCCTGGATTCTTCCATCTGTGTATTATATTAGGATATAGTATTCCATTATATCTGAATAACCAGCCTGAATAACCCTCATACAACATCATCCCAGAGAGTCAAACCAGGCACTGCAGGAGATCGTTCCTCTCCTCATCCCACGTGCTGCTCCAGCCTTCGCCGTTCCTCCTTTCCAAGCTCTGCCTGGATTCATGGAGATGTTCTCATCCCAACCATTACCTGATCCTTAGTAAGTGTTACAGCCAATATCATAAACCCAAGTGCTCCTTTGTCTATTTTCCTTGAGCTCCCCTCTGGCGGCGAATTACAAAGCAAGCGGTTGATTTGTACGCAAGGGTGAGGATGAACCCATAAAGAAGGATAAGTGCCTAAAGGAATCCCCTGATGTAATAATAATCCTTGCAGGAGTCATGGACTTCTTTTTTTTTCTTTTTTTTTTTTTATGTTCCCATATATTATTAAGAACACTTTTAGCAGAACAAATCACGTGGTGCCAGAAAATACATTTATAAGGGTCTCACAGTTAACAGTGAGCAGAGGGACGATCAGGAAATTAAAAGGAGATGATCCTTTGGATAGAAGACTTAAGGTACACCAAGGTAACAGTGGACTCCAAATAATCTAAGATTGCTGCCTCAGACACTAAATGACAGTATTGCCTGCAGTTTGACTTGAAGCATCTGCTGCATTTCTGGCTGCCTGCTTTCAGTTCACTACAGCACTTGGCTTTCATAACCCACTGCAAGACAACCGGAGTGAAAAACCTAATAATTCCTCACACAAGGAGATATTTCCAGTTTAAAAGCTACCCAGATAATCTTATCTCTAATGTGTTTTACTGATTTTTCTTCCCTGATACAAAGCTGGGGTAATTTAAAAGATGATCAGTTTACTAGGCAGAGAATGATCAAGTTATGAATTATGGAGCTATTTGACCCATGAAACATAAGGCATTAAAACCATGGAGTGGGATTTAATCACAGCAGCAATAAGAATTTACTCATCTGATCTTTCATGTCCAGCACTACTCATTTTCTTTATGTTCTTTAACAGCTTCCTTCCTGCAAGGCTGATGAAATAAAGGCACAGAGTGATTGTTATAAGATTAGAAACCTTTTCTAAAATGAATTCTAAAACTAATACATGTGGTTTTGTGACAAATCTGCTTTCGATCCTTCTTCCAGACTTTGAAACTACATTCCCTTGTCTTGGAAAGTTTGTAAAAATATAGATGCTGAAGAAAATTTTGGACAGTTAGCCAAGGAGATGGAGCCTATATTTGATTGCATTTCTTAGTTGTGCTTAAATCCAAAGGCCCTTCAACACTGCATATTAAAAAACAGGGTCTGTGTCTACAATGACAAAATACATTAAAAAAAAAAAAAGCGACGGGAGTCTGAAAAATCAAGGCTGTAAAGAGCAAAAATATTAAGAGCTGACTAAAACTCTGGAAATAAAACAAGGGAGCATATTGCCACTGTTTTTATGAACTTCCACTTAATGATGCGGAAACTCTGCTCGTGGCAGGTCCAGGAGCTGCACAAGGTCACATCTTCAACGAGGCTGAGGCTGGGACTTGAGTCGTCTCCAACCACCACAGCAAGATGGCATTTGGAAGGCGTGCAATAACTACCCAACATCTCAGTGGAAACCCCTTCACGCAGCCTCACAGGGAAGGGAAAGAAACCCTGACTACTGGGATTTTATTTCTCACCATTGTTTAATGTGGGGTTTTTTTAGCTAAAATTTGAACTTACATAAGCAATCCTGAGCTGCCGCCACGACCTTAACCTTACAGTAGGTAATACAAAATGAATTTACTACTCTGGAGCTCATGCAGGAAGGAGCTGAAGGAATTTGAATCTTAATTTGAATTTCTCAGCTTTCTTCCTGAAGATGCACTCCTCAGACAACCCTCCTGGCAGCCCTGCTGTACATGCTGTAATTTTCCACTTAGAGGTCTGAATTCAGGACAAACGAGAGCTGGTCCCTGAGAGAGACACCAGGGAAATGGGTTAAAAGTTTAGTCTACTTTGATGGAAATGAGAGGAAAAGTGAAAATATTTACTAAAACCACCCAGCCATGGGGAACAGCTATGGAAGAGAGGATGGGAATAAGAGAATTTTTCGGTAAATGCACACAAAGAGTAAAACACGGTGTTTTGAATAACAGTACTGACATTCCTGAAGGTACTTGTACATCTGCCTTTTCCTATTTACCCTATAAATACTGAATTCCTGCTACAATAGGAATATTAGAAATAGGTATAAGTTCAACCATGGAAAACAAACAAAGAAGGATCAGTTTCCACAAAATAACAGCTTGGTAAAAGTTAGAGATTTCAAAGTCAAAGAAAAGGAAACCCTTTGGTTTGGGTTTGTGTGAGAAGGTTGTGGTAGTGGAGGATGCCAGAATTTTCCCGATGGTAAGTGGCAGGACTTGTGACCTTGTGGGGTCTCGTTGCCCTGCTCTGATTTGATTGCTAAAAATTAAACTAATTTCCCCCAGATGAGCCTGTTTTGCCCATGATGGTAACTGGTGAGTGATCTCTCCCTGACCTTTTATCAATCCATGAGCCTTTCATTATATTTTTTGGTGGGTACCAGGCAGGGTCAACCCACCACACCTCTTTAAACCTGTTTTCTTTCTTCATAAAGAAAATAAATAGCCCTTCTCAAAAGTGCTGCTTTAAAGGAAAAGACCAAATTATTTTCAAAAGCTTCCAAGCTACAGGAAACGAAGTTGAAAAGGTGTATTTTCTTTAGGAAGCTCAAAACACTGTTGATGATGAGGAGTTTCTGAGCTCCTTCCCTCAAAGGGCAGGTGTGTGTTTGCCTCAGGGAAACAAGCAGCGATTGAACATCGACAGAACGGGGCTCCAGACAGGAGAGATGGCAGGAATAGGTTTTATTTCCTTTCCTGAGACAGCACTGAAAAGGTTATGAAATCTAATTTGCTGCAGAGGACGTAACCTGGTGGTTAAAGCTCCCTTACCAACACACCTGAAAGCGTCTGGCTCAGACTTGAGCAGCATGAACTCAATCTCCCCTCGGGCCGCTGCTGCTCCCTCACACTCCAGACACTGCAACTGCAGAGCCCTCTGGATCTGCTGACACATCCAGGAGCAGGATCCCATCTCACCTGGGATTGCTCAAGGCACAGAGGCCAAGGAAAGTGCAGGAGGTGATGATTCTCTGGGGGACTCACCCGCTGGTGGGCAGGGGGGGAGGTCGTCGGGCTGATCAAGTCCTGGCTTTCCATGAGGTTCCCGTAGTCGGCTGTGCTTCCTTTGAGGGGCAGGGGGGGAGGAACGTCGGGGATGTCAGAGCTTGACATTCCATTCAGCTCCAGATCTGTAGAAAACAACACTGAGTTAACTCTTTCAGCAACTGAACCCCAGAATCACAGACTGGTTTGGGTTGGGAGGGACCTTAAAGCTCATCCAGTCCCACTCCCTGTCGTGGGCAGGGACACATTCCTCTATCCCAGGTTGCTCCAAGCCCCATCCAACCTGGCCTTGGACCCTTCCAGGGATGGGGCAGCCACAGCTTCTCTGGGCAACCTGTGCCAGGGCCTCCCCACCCTCACAGGGAACAATTTCTTCCCAATCTGAATCTCCTCTCCTTCAGCTTAAGGCCAATCTAACCCAAAACTCCAGCCTGAGCCAGTCCTCGGGGTGCTGATACTGTGATAAGGCTGCACATGCATCTCTCTGCCTGCTCTCCACGGCCTCTATAATTATCCACAGCTCATCTAATGAGGAATTCTAAAGGCAAGTAGAACAAATGAACCAGCCCCGTGTCAGTGGGAAGCTGCCCTGTGGAGTCATATTGGGCTCATTTTAAAATGCCCTGAAAATACTTGAACGACCCCCTATTTTTTTACCAGAAAACAATTTTTACTTCAGATTTCACACCAAAATATTAATAGCTTAGCAAATATAATTTCCTCAGCTGCAAGCTCTGCATTTTCACCTCGTACATTAAAAGTTTTGGGAAGAGCAGTAAGAAAATATATCAAGCTAAGCTTTATTGACCTCCCTTCAGTAAAATAAAAGCTCCTTGTTAATAAAATGCACAAATGAAAGCCCAGAATTAACTACATCTCTCTCAAAAAACTTTCAGACTCCAGGTAACTATAATAAATGAGCAGCCATTAGTCGCTGAGTAAATAAAATCACGCACGAGAAAGTACCAAACATTTATTATTCCTGTTTGCAGAGGAGAAAGTTCCCTTTTCTTAGCAGATAAATCCTCCCAGGTACGTGCTGGAAATAGCCTGAGGGACAATAAAGTTTATTGAGGCCTGAATGATACATAGGTTTTTGGGTAGAAATCCACCCACAGTGTATTTCAGGGTAATTCAGTCATTTTCATACCCACTGTGATCTCGACAAGACAAGAAATTGAAATTATTTTCTGTATATCAGGGAATTTTGTTGAGGAAAAGAAGAAAGCTGGGGTTTTTTTCTATTTTTCAGAGGTGATTTCTGAAGTAAGTGTAGGCCTTGTTTATGCAGGTATTTTTATTGCAAAGTTCACATCACTATCTTATTCAAAGTGTGATTTTTTTTTTGTTGTTCTCTAAAATGTCCTCTCACCGACACCATTAAACTCTAAGGTGGCTATATTGATTTGGCACCGAAAACTCTCATTTTACTCTTCATACTTCTGAACTTTCCACTATACCGAAAGAAGAATATTTTCCTTCAAACTTTCAGTGGCCTTCTCCTCCATTAGGATGAAAAATGTTATTTGTCCTCCAGGACCTGAATTTCTCACGGCTTTTTCCATTGCTCCTGTTTTTCGTCCTTCTTTTTCCACACACAGAGGATTTCTCCATTCCCCAAATATACTTCTAACACTTTCCTTTAGGGATCTCCATGAGAATCTACTTCTAAGCTCATGTCATTAAACACATAGCTGGAAAACCACCCCATGCGTTTGTAACTAAATGTTGATGCTGGAAATAAACTTCCCTTTCCATTCTGGCGGATTTTCTCGTCATTCTGCACATCTAAAGACCCCAATTCGAGACCATTAACGTCACACATCCTGGGTATCTCACCCTCAACTACACACCTATCTATTTATATATCTTATCTAGATCTATATATGCATTTATTCAGTTGGTGTTTTCATGCAGTTTAGGAAAATAGTGGGAAATGTTTGGGAAATGGCGTTTTCTTTAGAGTGTTCAGCTGTAACTTCAGCAGAACTTGAATCCTGCTTTGGAAAGAGAAACCTTCTTTCCATATTTACTAAAAACAGGCCATGTTTTTAGGTCTCACTGAAGACAATCCTTGGGTGGAAACTGAAAGTGAGTAAAATAATACACTATTACCCTGAAATAAAGTGAATGTAACTGCCCTGAACACTTCAGCTTTGCATCTTACGCGATATTTCTTCAATTAACATGATACAACACGATGTAACTTCCAGCTTCCTCTAAGCCATTGCACGTGGACTAAGAGGGCTAACAAGAGGATGGGAACATCAGTTTTTCCAGGAGTTACCCAAATCCTTTGTTTCTTTTAAAAAAATCTTTGGAAGATCCACGGGAAGGCGGGTGAGGAATGTTTTCACTCGAGCTGTAGAGGAAACAAGGTGTGGAGCCAACTCTGCTGGAACAACCTGGATGGGCCCCAACTGTCCATTCTGCTTCTCTGCCTTTCCCAACACTCCCAGCTCCTGTTCCAGCTCTGATTTTCTGCAGCCCCTGCTGTGTTCCACACCTTCCCAGCCTCATTCTGTTGCAAGACAGCAATAAATCCCTGTAAATGTGGACAGAGCATTCCCATCCACATGAACAGTTTGTAACACTCACTGACAATATTCGCATTTAGCCTGGAAAACTATTTAGCAGAACAACAATATTCTATATTGAAAAACAATCATTTGCCCCGACTAACTGATCTCTCCAATAATTTAATGCAATCCAGGAGACTTCTCCCCTTCTGCAGAAACAGGTATTGAACACAAACTTCTGGAATTTTCAGTTGTGTTTCCAGAACATCCCATTCCTACAGGTCTATTCATTTTCCTCCTGCTTAATCCAGCTGAACTGAACGTGGTTACTCTACAACATAATACAAATAATTACTCAACATTTTCGGTTTTGCTGTCGTTATTGAAGGTGTTTCATCAGAGGAGTGTGCTCTGACTACTCATTCCCTGCTGGACATGTGCCACTTGGGAAGATCTCGGAGCTGGCCAGAGATCAATTAGGGGACTTCTTTTATCATCTTAACCTAATGATCACATTTTACACTCCACTCTCCTAAACTGCCAACTAACAAGCAGCCAGGACTGCTCAGCAACCCACTAACTGCTTTGAGCCCATCTGTGCACTGCAGTAACTTCTTTATCCTCGGAATTCCTACAAAATTTCATCTCTCCAGTTCTTCAAATGATTATGGGGCAGTGCCACAGATTTTGCAGTAGGCTGATCCTATCTTACACAACACTCATCAACCCCCAGCACATTAATAATTGCAGAAACACATGATGGCTTCAGATAATTTTTCTGAAAGTATTAATAGAACATATACATATAATCCAATTAAACATTTCTTTTCCAGGAGTATATATCCTCTACTTCTCTGTACTTCCAGTTTATTAGTAGATTTATTCCCTACTTCTTTTTTACTTCCATTTTATTAGTAGATTTATAAAACTGTAAATAAAAACTATAAAACTATAAAGAAAAAACTATAAAACTATTAAAAATAAAACATAATAATAATTGTTAGATATTGTATCTACATAATACACTTATAAAACTGTAAAGAAAGGAGAGAGTTAGAGCTCAGCAACATCAAAATGCTTGTTTTGGGGCCTGGCTATTTAAAGGAAAAGGTTCCAAGTATCAAAAATAGTAGACAAAAAAACCATCAAACAAGATATTTTTTCTTCAAACTCATCTGTTCTCCTCTTTACTAACACTGAACTCTTGACTATTGTACCAGGATTTGGGTACATGCATCAAAAAGATCTTTTTTTTTTTCTGCTTTTTTTGTCACATGCTGGCAACTGAAAACTCTGAATAACAGTTTTTGGAAACCAGTACTGTGAAAGAAATAGGTGCTGGATGGCACCCAGCTTTGCAATTGGGTTTGCTGAAGACTGGAGCAAACAGATGATATTTTACAGAAAAACTGAGTGACAGATGTCAATGTCAAACAAAAAACACATCAGAAAGGCTGACCTTTATTTTTCCCATCTGGCTTGTACTCACAATGGATCAAAAGCAAGCTCTTCTAAGGTACAATTACAGAAAAAAAGAAAAAAATATGACTTTTGGAGACTTTATGCCCTAAAACACCCAATACAGAATCAAGTAGAACACTGATTTTTGATAGTTACTCTACATCTAAATAATTGCTAATGATAACTTGACAGCAAACTTGTTCAATGCAAAAATTTGGCTTGGTTGTGTAAAAATGGAAATAATTTTAGCTGGCAAAGTCCACGGGGAAAAGGTTAAGGGGCAAGTTCTTGTGCCTGTTCTACCCACTCAACCCAAACCAATGAAATGCTGAGGAAACACGTGTCCCCACCAAAATTTTTCCAGGAGAAGGAAGTTCAGTTCAAATTAGAGACTTACTGGACTGGATGGTGAAGGAAAGCTTCGTCCTGGGGGTGATGGGGGGTGGGGTGAGCTGGGAGCTGGGAGGCGATGGAGACACGGAGAAACGCCGGTCACTGGAGATCACGTTTATGACTTGGCTTTTCGGCCTCTGGGGTCTCAGAGGGCTGATCTGGGTGGGGACAAAACCAGTGAGACAACATAAAAACACGCAGATAACTGAGTGGCAGACCTCGGGATTGCCGCATTTTCCTCCTGAACACGGCCAGGCAATGCCAACAGCCAACACTGCTGATCCAGGGCAGCATCTCACACCTCCAAGTGTTCTCCCCTTCTCCCAAGGAATCACAAGACTCCTCCCCATTGCCTGGCATGTTTTCCTGAAGCAATGAGAGGCTCTGTGACTTCCATCTGAATTCCCCAAACACTCACTTAATAACAGCCAAGGAAGCTTACAGCCTTACACGAGACTACCCGTCCCTCAAAATCTTTTCTTTCTTCTCATGTGGCTCTACTTCCTTCTTAAAATTTATCTCTGTAACCATTTGCATGGTGAAACTCTCTTCTGAGGAAGACATCATCTGTCCAGAAACACTTTCTTGGTTGTGCTTTTATTTAATTCACTGAAATATCCTTCTTTTTTTGCTCTGCCTGCGTCACAGTCCATTCAAATTTTCCATCAGAAACCCTGAAATGATACTTGTAATCTGATGAGCAACTAATGCATTTAGTTGTAAGGTGATTCTTCTTCCTGAGTTTAATTCTGAGCCCTACTGATGTTACCCCTTCACCCACCCCCATATTAACAGTAATCACAGCTAAAAAAGGAACTTTTTATTTCCAACAGATCCCCGAGAATGGAGCAGCAGCCTGAAGTTAAGAGGGGAATTACTCCCAAGGTGCTGCATTAGGACAAACCAGAAAATGCCAGAAGCAATTCAGGCTTTTTTAAAGAATTTTATCATTACACAATGGGGGTTTTTACGAAGTATGTGGTGAAGGAGAAATCTGAAATGACATGTAAGTGCTTCCTTTTTATTTCCAGAAGACAAACCCTAAAAGGGTTTGCATAAAAAAGACCCCTTCTACAAGAAAAGAATGACCATAAAGTATGTGACTTAGTTTTTGGAAAGTTCATCCAGACCTCAGGGTGACCTCTCTGAAATTTGCCTGTTAAGAAAACTCAAGTCCTGAAGAGTCCAAAGGTTTCTTCTTTCAAGGTCTTTCAAAGCATATTTTTAGCAGAATGGACGAGCAAAGTAATCGCTTTTTCAGAGGTATCCAATTATAAAAAAGCAACTAAGGAAAACACATTAATTGATGAGGAAAACTGACATTCCAGAATGAAGGGAAAAAAAACCCCAGCAACTGGACCATGTTCCCAAGTCAACCTGCTCCGTAGCCACTTAAATAAATTTTAACTTCGTCTGTGATTGACAATGTTGGGCCTCTTCTGAAAGCTTCAATAAATCACAGTTCTGCTGGGGAATATGAACCCTTTGGAGACACTAATCCATAATGGACCCATGGCTAATTTTTTTTTGGTCTAACGAAGGGAAGATCAATGGTGAGTGATGTCAGACACCACTAAATCAATGCGATGTACAGCCTGTTATTGTGATTTCTAACACAAGCCTTCGATGCTCTGTTAACTACCTGGCTCCAGTGTTAGCTTTGCCCTCAGCTCGTGGGATCAAAGAATTAGCAAAGAAAATTTATCTGGAAGAAGTTTATGTGATACTTAAAAGAAGATAATAAATCTCTGGAAAACTATGAAGATGTTACTGATCATCGTCAGACGCTGAAGTGCTTAATTCATCTTCGTTATCTTTTGTAATTAGGGCTTGGAGTTTGATCAGTCAATAAATTCACTGTGACTGGAAATTCAGAAAAGAGTATTTAAGCCATACAATCAGAGAAAACAGCTTTTGAGTGCTCCTTTTCAAAGCGCACGTAAAAGCCCCATGAAATAATTCTGCAGTTTCAGAACATCCCCATGTTATTCCAAGATGATTCGTTTGATTAGGAAAAGAGAAGTTCCTAAACAAGTCCATGGCAGTGATGGAAACACTCATTTCATCAGGCTACACCACAGCTGGAAAAAGCAGCAGAAGCTCTGCAGAGATGGGGTGACCACTGGCTGACATTTTTCTCACTTGATATTCTCTGTAAATTCATCTTCTGCTGTAAAATCCCCAAATATTGTAGAAGAAATAATAATCTGTTAAAAAATTCACCAAATAACTGAAATATTGTAATTGAATGAGCCATAGTACCACGAGTTCTAAAATTCTCACCAGAATTACTCCAGTAACTAATATAAAATCTACTAAGTAATAATAGTTTCTTACTAAAATCTCACTCTAAAAACCTCTTTAAATCTTTAATTTCCATTTATAGTCAAATCTGGGTTCCAACTTTTTTGGGGGGAAAAGAAAATATTTTAATTTTTTTCCCTCTCTCATCACCTCTTTTAAATTCAGCAAACTAAGAGGAACCAAAATGTCTTTTTCTTCATGCAACACAGTGGTAACAGTGCTTTGGGAGTGATTTCAACTTAAAAAGGGAATTTGAACACCAATGATAAACAATGGAGAAGCTGAATTCCCACCCACCATAACAATTTCCCTTCATATCATTAACGAGGGACGTCTCCAGCACGCAAAACTTTTAAGACAAATTTTATCTTTAAACTCCTTGATATTGAACAAAATTCCTGAAGACAGCAGTGGGAACTGGGCAACCACTCTGATAAACTGATCTCAAAGGAGGGTTTCCTCCCTTCCACCTACAAGAGCAGATGAGCCTCGCTAACACCAGGCATTAAAAATTGACTCCGTCGTTTTGGAGCTCATCAAGCAGTTTGGAGATGTTTGAAAAGGGAGAGTTTTTCTCTCAACAGTAAATTCCTTTTCGTATTATTGATCTGTGGATTTGAAGGAGCTCAAAGTAACTGTAAGTAACCAGTTCTGACATTTAACTTGCCTCCCTCTCCATAACCAGGGGAATATTACTCACACCACTCATGCACCGAAAGCTCTTCACTGGAAAGGGGAGAAAACTTGAGTCAAACCATGCTGGCTGGGCTTTGCTGATTTTTGCTCCTCAGATGACAAACGGGAATATGCCCTGGAGGGTTATCCTGCCCTCTTTTTCAGCTAGAATTTGTGTTTTTCCAATCTTTTTCAGTGTCCAAGACCTCTCTGAGATGACAGTGACATCTGATGACGCTGTCATCTGACCCCAGCATCTCTGGATGCCTCCCGTCTGGTCCATCTGACTCAGCTGCCCTGAAACACCACTTTCTTCTTCTGTGACTAATGTTCTCTGCCCACAAGCTCTGCTGGTGGGGTTGGGAGTGTGGGAGATGCCAGCTGAAGTCCTGCCGTGGCAGAGCTCAATCAGCCAAAACACAACCGCTGCCAGGTGCCAGGTCACAGGCATTGTGTCAGAAAGATGGGGCACGAGGAAACCCACGCAAAATGTCTGCAAACACTGCAGTGATGATAACCTGGCTGGCTTTGGCAGGGGGAATCTCCATTAAACAAATTTAGTCAATGGAAAAAGTCACTGGCTTCAAAGGTGAAAAGCCCGAGACCCCCACAAGGGATTTTATCAGAGTTTTTTGACTGGGCACATCGAACAAAAACAACTCTGATTTTCTAAGATGTTACAAAACACATCTAAGAGATTAACTTCTCTCTGAATGGGAAAGGAGGAGCAAATCCAAAAAATGAAGGAACTGTGGCTGAACAGCTAAACAATCTTCTCCCACAAACACCAAACAGAAAGACTTAAAGGATCCAGTTACCACGGATGAGAGAGAAATCATTTCCAAAGTCCACTGTAAATGACACAGCCATCAAAGGAAGACTCTGCTAAGTGAAAACTTGGCTCCACAAGTACTTGCACAAATCTTTCAAAGAACATGACATTTATTTCTGGGAGGCAAGTTTAAGACTCTTGGCCTCCAAACAGGTGTCCAGGCAGAGATTTGGGGGTTACGGTTGGTTCACGCGCCCCCTGCTCCAGCTTTGCTTTCATTTTCAGAGCTCCAACTTTCTCAGGTTACCTAAGCCTTTAGGACAGTTCCAGTGAATTAAACAGAAGCCAAGAAGAGAGGGTTTAAGGGAGATATGGCCCGTTGTTAATATTTTTACACACAGCCACCGCTGGAACCGCTTACGATTTTCTGCTCAAAATAACCCTTCGTGAACATGCAAGGAATGACCTTGGAATATTTCCACCCTAAACTGTCTTGCACCACTCAGCTGAAATAAGAGCAAACCCATCCCCATCTACTGGGAACCAGCAATTCAAAAGGCTGCTAAAATGGCAGCATTTATTTCAGCTGTGATATACCATCTGCTCCTTTTATCAAATAGTCACATATATAGCTTTTGGTTAAGATTTTCACATGAGGTATCATATTGATCTTATTACACTGTAAATAAAATCTGTATTTTCGATTCATTACCACGTATATTAACATTGCAATGTATTCCCTGAGAGTTATTTTTGGTCTACAAACAGTAAAAATCAACATTTTTATTTCAAGGGAGAAAGGACATCGCTCAGAATTAGATAAAGCATCACTTGTTAATAAAGTTACCGTCTCTGAAAGGATCACTGCCTCGGACTGCTGCAGAGAAATATCAGTAGATTTAAATTCTTTATCAAATATCTCTTGATGCTTGCTGTTCCTTTTCTCCTTCTTCTTTTCCTTCTTATCTTTATCTAGGTCATCCTTGTCCAATTTATCTTGCGACCTAGAATGCATCTTTTTTGGCAGGAGGGGCTCCAGCACGAACCTGAAGAAAAACGTTGTTGCTTAGCTCCATAAAACACTATTTTCAAAACAGCTAATTTTTATTTACACATTTCCCAAAGTCTCCCTCCAGTTAATGACTCTCTGCTAAGCCAGGAAAACTCATCAGAGAGAGAAGAAAGGGGCAGAAGGTCATAACAATCATAATTGTCTTACAATAAAATTCATTGCAGAACTGCTGGAGAGCCAGTGGTGCAGATTTCCCTGCTCTGCAGTGAATTTACTGGTTTGTGGCTGCAAAAATTCCTGAGTTGCACATAAAAAAATGAGGTTCTCATTCAGCATTCCCACTATCCAGGCTGTGGCACCAGCAGAGAGACAGCTGGAAATTCCAGCAGGAAGCAGCACTAAGAGTGCAGGTAATTGTACATTGTGTTAAAGAATCACAAGATGGTTTGGGTTGGAAGGGACCTCATGGACCATCCAGTTCCAACCCCCTGCCATGGACAGGGACACCTTCCACTAGCCCAGGTTGCTCCAAGCCCCGTCCAACCTGGCCTTGGACACTTCCAGGGATGGGGCATCATTTCCAGGGATGGGGCATTCTAAGCTAGACGAAGCATTTTATGATTTGTTTTATAATATAAACGAAAAAAAACCACTAAGATCATACCTAGACAAAATTACTCTGCCAGATTTTAAGAGACTGTCTCAAATCATCACATTACAAAGCCAAAACCAAACCAAAAATCCCCAAACAAAGGCACCTTTTAACACTGGAAAAACATTTCCCATGCCATGGGGAGACAGGTACAGGCCACAGTCTTTGCTGTGAAATACCAGAGTATTCCTATTCCAGACAATTTGCAGTGACATTATCCTAATCCCCTCCATTAGCTGCAATATCCAGCAGCAATATCCCAAATTATTATTATTTTTGGCTGTTATTTGAAGCACTAAAGGCCCTTCAGCTTGCAGCCTACTTTAGCTCATTTGATGTGAAGATGCTCTAACCAGAACCTGCAGCAGCAGCAGCCCCTGAGCCATTTTCCCCTCAGAACCAAAGCCAAAATCCCACAATTCGGGAACAAAACCACAGGGTTTATCCATCCCATTTTACAGACAGGGAACAGAGGGCCACAGAGTACTTCAGTGACACAGCCCTGAGCAGCCAACAGCTCTCCCAGCACCTTTTAGCCACCTGAATTGTGTATTTTAGGCTAAGCTGGGCCGGGTTGGAGGGTGGTTCCAGAGCCTCATAGGCTGATCTCAAGTTTACAAGAGGAACTGCCATTCTTCAGACAATGATTAATTGCTTCCCTTCCAGGCATTACTATTATTAGGGCTATTAATTTTTTGTAGGCAATGTATCCATGATAAAATGGGTCAGCACACCGTGCTCCAACTGGAAGAACATCAGGACTTGCAACAGCTGACAAATCCAACCGGCACCCTGGGACTTCCCCCCTTCCAACCACTGAGTGTAAGTGCTCAGATTTGTACTTCTACGTCCTGTTTTAAGTAGGGAATAAACCCAAGGTCCTTTTTAAAAGTGGGTTTTATTTATACCTAGAGTTGGGAGTTGTAAAACACATCCTATGTCAGTGCCTGCCTTGAGTCTTTACCGTTTAAAAGCCTCGAAGCAGGAGGAGCTGGAGGTGGTATAAAATATAGGTTGGGTGATTTGGACAAGACAGTCTGTTGGCTTCATTTTTAATTGCTTTTTAGCTTAATCTGTGTTGTAAAAATTAATATATGAAGAGGGGGGACCTGGAAATCAGAGAGAAGAACTGACCATAAATCCACTCTGGTGGGTACATAAAGGAACTTGTTCCCGGTGAGAATTGCCAAATCAACCACATGACTTAACAGTCACATGAATTTTTGAGGTCTTTCATGGTATTATTTAAATCTCTTGCTCCATTGATCAAGCAAATGAGTACTTTTTCAGATCACCTCAATGATAATGATTGTTCATTATATTTTCCTGTATCATCCTGGGCTCGGAGCAGGAGCTGAGATGCATCGGGATCTTTGTGAGTTGCTTTTAAAAATACAAACTGAGTAGATTCCCTGTGTGTATTTACACATTATGACCCTCCCAAACTGCTTAGTGACACTTACTGCACCAAAGCTAAGATGGAGAGGTGAAACTCGAGTAAATAAAATCCAATTAGAAAGAAAAATACAATTAAAGATTTTGAAGGGAAAAAGAGGAAAAAGTAGAGGCAGGTAGCGAAAGAATCAGTATTCTTCTTCTGGGATAAAATAAAGTTGCCCATTAACCTTTGATGGTTTTGCCTCTAAATTCCAGCAAGGCAAATCTGTGGATGAATTAATCAAAACACATGCTCACCTGTGCTGTCCTGCATTTACACCATGACTCCCTGTGAATACATTCTAGAGGCTGAACCGTGCTCTGCTTGCAGCTCTTCCCAACGGGCAAATAAACTGCTCGTCATCAAGGTCAGCACCACGTTGGTCCTCAGGTGCTGTATTTAATTCTACTTGATGCTTTTAGTCTCTAGTCAGGTAATAATAACTCCCCTCAGAAGGTGCACGAGGGACATGAGCATTTCTAGCACATCCCTGTATGTCAGCAGCCCTTCAGGAGGTTTTAAAAAACTGCTGCCTAGGTCAAATATTGCATTTCTGGATTACAGGGATGCCTGGGGGGGGAGGAAGAGGGAGAAGGGACTTCTGAGGCTGCACGGAAAGCCCAGACAGAAAACAGATTATTTTGTTCTTTGAGGGATGTGACTGTGAGACAGGGCTTATCAACAGAATTCCCAGTTCTCATGTGAAATATCTTGATAAGTCTTGAAGTACAATCTTGCCATAAGCAGCTTTTCCTCTGGCAGTAGAAGTGAGCAGAGGTGATTGAGCAGTTCACTAATCCCTTCCTTCTCCTGAGCTACACCTGGATGCTGTGACAGGGTTGGCTGCACAAGCATCTCATCACTGACTGCAAAGATCACTGCTGCACTAATACACTTGAAATACTCTAAAAGGGGTAATTTGTCTCCTCTTTTTTTTTTTTTCTTTGTTTGAATGTTTAAGGGGTTTTGTTTCACTTTGTAAAAAAGGACAAAGAAGGGCATTATATTTACCTTGGTTAAAAACCAGGACATCTTGAGATAAATGTCTATAAAGGCTGATGTTTTTACCCAATATTATGCTGGCACTTAAAACATCACAGAAAGTTTGGGTTGGAAGGGATCTTAAAGCCCATCTTGTTCCACCCCCTGCCATGGGCAGGGTCACCTTCCACTAGCCCAGGTTGCTCCAAGCCCTGTCCAACCCGGCCTTGGACACTTCCAGGGATGGGGCAGCCACAGCTTCTCTGGGCAACCTGTGCCAGGGCCTGCCCACCCTCACAGGGAAGAATTCCTTCCCAATATTCAATCTATCCATGTCCTCTGGCAGTGGGAAGCCATTCCCTGTATCTTGTCTCTCCATGCCCTTGTTCAAAGTCCCTCTCCAGCTCACTTGGAGCCTCTTTAGGCACTGGAAGAGCCTTCTCTTCTCCAGGCTGGACAATCCCAACCCTCCCAGCCTGTTTTCCCAGGAGGTGCTCCAGCCCTACGACCAACTTAGTGGAACACTAACCCAAACCCTATCCCCACTCCACTCCAGTTTGCAGAGTATTATTATACTGTGAACCAAATCTGGGATAAAATTCACTGGGAAACAACCCAACCACAAACCTTACACCTCTGAGACCAAACCAACACCCTGCTGCCACACTGGAGGAGTCAGGAGGATGGGAAGGAGTAACCCTGTGACAGCCCAGAGATCTGGGGATGAAGCCACCCCTCCAAACCCAAGGACAAGCCCTGCAGGAGGATTTCCCACTCACCCATCGGAGCCAGGCCGGGAGGGGGTGCTGTCTGAGGAGATGGAAGACACAGATGCCACGGAGAGGGGTCTGGAAGATGAGGGCATGGTGAAGGATCTCACCATGGAGCGTGGCCGACTGCCCCGCCTGTCCTCCAGGCTGGAGAGCTGCGGGACAGAAACACAGGATCTTAACTCTTCAACCACAGAATCGTATCATTGTATTTATACCTTGTGTTTAACAGCTGAGAAAGAGATTGTAAAGGAAATTTATTTAAAGGACTAGGAAAAAAATATTTAGGTCCTCATGGGGCACATGTGGAATTTTAAGCATATTCCATTAATTCAAGAATACTCTCAGGCACGTGTTGTGACTCCTGGGGACGGGCCTGTGCAAGGCCAGGAGTTGGACTCGATGATCCTTGTGGGTCCCTTCCAGCTCAGCATATTCATAATTCCTTTACTTCAATGTTTTTTAAATGCTTTTTTACATCTGGTCTTGAAAAAGGAGCTTTCCACAAATATTTTTTTAATCCATCTCTGCAATCAAAGTGATTGCCCTGTCAATATATTTAAATGAAATGGAGCTAACAAAAAAAAAAAAAAAAAAAAAAAAAAAAAAAAAAAAAAAAAAAAAAAAAAAAAAAAAAAAAAAAAAAAAAAAAAAAAAAAAAAAAAAAAAAAAAAAAAAAAAAAAAAAAAAAAAAAAAAACAAAAACAAAAACCCAAAAACACATTAAGAGAAACTTGATGTCAAAAATGTCAGGAGAGCCAATTTACAGAGTGACATCTGGGCGTAGAAAAAAAATACCTGAAAGTTTGGGGTTTGTTTCAGACAATTTCAGAGTTCTGAATATTTATCCAAGCTTTGTTAGTCATTAATAACTGATATATGCATAAAATAATTGAACTCTTTCAGTCAACAAATAAGAATCTCATGCTGTTTAATTACAGGTATATTTTCCACCCTGTCAACTACTGGTAAATTGGCTTTGTACAAGGAAGACAGAAGCGATAAAACTCCATCAATGCTGACAATTCTTCCTGTGGGTTGAGTGAAATTAGAGATAACGCCACCTGTGTATGACTTCCCAGTCATCTCCCTCATGATGTAAACGGGTATTATATTATTGAAGTGACTGACACGCAGCTATCATTAATGTCGATTATTCCTGTTCTCCTAGGGAATAAATCACCATTTGAACATTTTCCTAAATATTTTAGATGGGATTTGAAGGACCACGAACGGAGCGCCAGTTGCAAGGATGCCAGGAAGGCTGGCATGTTCCCTGTATGATCTCAATGTTCCCACTAAAAAAGCTGCCATTGCTATGGACAGAATCACAGAATAATTAAGGTTGGAAAAGATCTCTAAGATCATCAAGTCCAACCTGTGCTCAATCCCAGCCCAGAGCACCGAGTGACAAGCCCAGTCCTTCCTGGGACACCTCCAGGGATGGGGACTGCAAACTGGACAGCCCCTTCCAATGCCTGACAACCCCTTCAGTGAAGAAATTCCTCCTGATGTCCAACCTGAACCTCCCCTGGCACAGCTTGAGGCCGTTTCCTCTCATCCTGTCCCTTGTTCCCTGGGAGCAGAGCCCGACACCCCCCTGGCTCCCACCTCTCCACCCTCCCTCAGGGAGTTGGAGAGAGAGGGAAGGTCCCCCCTGAGCCTCCTTTCCTCAGGCAAAAGTGATCAGCCAATACCACCCAATCCATGTGGCTTTTGCCTGAATTATCAATTCTGTTCTCAATTACAAAGCTGTTGGCTGGTTTTTGGCCTTCCTCCACCTTGGGTAACACTCCCAAGCAGAACAAACCCCCCCTGGAAACACCACCAAATTCTGGTTGTACCTTGAAGATGAAATAGCAACTGAAAACAGTTTGTTGCAGTGAGAAAAGGATGAATTTGAGTCCTTCTAAAGCTCATTAAGTAGGAGTTACTGTTTAATGCCTGCCCACAATTAGGGTGATGTCAGAGGACACACTGATTGCACAGTCCTCCCATCCCTAAGGGAATCACACCTATGGAAAGGTGACATTCAGCTCTAGAAGAATCACATTAAGTGGCAATTTTTTAATGTGTTTTTGTAACCCAAATCCTTCAAAGTTGAAGAATTACCTTGACTTTTAAGGAACGGAGTCAGGCAATTTAGAAACTGTTCCCATGCTCAGAAGTGGAAGCACCAAAGCTTTTTCTACATCTCTTATCCCATCTCGGTATTTCATAAGTTGATGACCACTGAGAACAAGCAGGCAGTGCTTAATCTACGTGGCTTTTTTTAACCAGTGGGAATTGTGACACAAGAACACACAACTGGCTGCAATTTAGAGCAATTCCACATATTAAGGGAGGATGAAGTCAGGAGGTTCTTACCACAGCACGGACCCCGTACTGCTTCTCCACCTTGTCCTTCAGCTGCCTGAAACAAGCCTCCATCCTCTCATGGAACGGCCTCAGGGCCTCTGTCACCTTCTCCCCGTGGAGCCGGATGCCTTCTGCCAGGAACGGGATCTGGAATGCAGAGTTTGGCTGCTTCACCCCACCCAGTCCCTCCCAAGGGAAGAGTCAGGGCAGGGCTCTCACACGGGAGTAAAAGATCTCACGGAACAATAATTGGAGTCGTGATGATTGCAGTAATAACAGCAATAACAACAGTAAAAATTGTAAAAAAATAATTATAATAATGATAATCATAAAGATAAGAATATTAAAAATAAACACAACATTAAAATGACAATAAGGATTATATTATCATCATAGTAATCATCATCATTCATTGTATGAGACACAACACAGTAAAAAAGATCTAAAAATCTGTTATTCATGATTTCCCATCTTCTCTATCAACCAAAGTCCTTTAAATTTAATACACCCCTAGTGCTTCCCAGAAATCCCATGTTGGAGGCCCAGCTGGATTTACCAGACAGCCCAAATCCTGCTGTGGTGTCCTATTCCCAACCTCCTATACATTCTTTACTATAAAATGGCAAATTGAGGAATGATGAGTCTCACACCGGGTCAGTGAAATCAAATCCCTTCCCAGTTTCATGAGAATAAAACCTTAAAGAGGAAAATAGTTGTAAGTTTTCTTTAATAAAAGCTACTTCTAAACCTGCAGATGAGCTACATCCTTGGCCAGATCTATATTGCAGAGCAATACTGATTAATAAAACATACAGTTTTCTTCTATCTATATAGTTCTCCTTAGAAAAATTATTTTATTTTCTAGGGGAAGGAAAACAGAAGAGGAAAAAAATTACATTCATTCTCTTCTGTAACTGAAAATAATCCTTTATCTTCAAGGCTTCTGTCACAAAATATCCACACCAGCCCAAGATTATATAATTAGTTCAAAGTGTGGAGGTGTAGCTGACCTTTGGAAATGTTTTAAGAGAGATATTTTCATTCCCACAGCTATGCAGACACACCAGTAGAGTTTTGTACCTCCAGCTCAGGAAAAAGATCTCCTCTTCCAGGTCCATTCCAGCCCACACAGTGCTCTGATTCTAACTTAGATATTCTCTGCAGCAATCAAGCTAAGAGGCTTCTCCTTAATAATTCATAATTAAATCATAATACTGATTAAACCCAGATTTTTCTAATAAGACTGAGCAGCAATCAGAGGGAATAGCTTTATTAGTAAGGAGAATAATAAATACACAGATGAATTACAGATGAACAAACTCAAGAAATCTTATCAAGATGATTCTCTGGGATTTGGCACTATTTAAATGGACTACAAAGAGAAGTAAGAATAATTACTTTTTTTTTTAATGTAGTCACTTTATTTACAGCCACATGGATTTGAACTCGATAAAAAATAAATACTAAATTCAGAAAGTTCCCTTGCTCTGAATAAGTAAAAGAATTTCTAAATTTTCATAATTATCAGGCCACACTGTGACCCTCCTGTGTTGGAGCGGTAAGTGGTCACTTGGCTCATTTATTTCCAAGAACCTGTTGAATTCTTAAACATAATATTTTTTAAAAAAAATGGAATTACCAAGGTGAAGCCCAGGTGGGGTCTGAAGTTTCAGCTCTGAGATCACTTTTATGAGGAGAAAAGGATATCAGGAGCCTGTCCCAGGGGTGAGCCACCTCCAATTGGAAAATCAAGCAACATGAAGTAAATGACAATATTTGGAGGAGAAAAAAATGTAGAAGAAAGAGAAAGGAGAAGAGAGAAGAGGAAGATCAAGGAGAAAAGAGGAGAAGGAGATGATGATGATGATGATGTAGGGGATGAAGCTGAAGAAGATGACGAAGGTGAAGAAAAAGCAGCAGCAGCAGAAGAAGCCAAAGAAGAAGAAGAAGAAAAAGAAAATCTATTCCTTAATAGAACCTGAATTTAATAAACTTCCCATGGCTTTGCTACAGAGCAGCTGTGAGCCTGCTGAGTTGGGATATTTGGTCTCCCTGTCCAAAACCACTCAGTCCTTGAAACAATTATCAAGTGCAGGAAGAACCTTCTGACTTTTTTATCATTTTTGCTTCACCGCCTTCTCCCTACTTCAGAATTCTCCCAGCATCTCCTGTCCAGGCACTGACACAGGGAAATGTGGAGATGAGTGACATGGAATTTTAAACCAACATGAATCTTCAATGGAGACAGAAAAATTATTTTGCCACATTCATGATATTGCCAATTTTCTTCACTCTGAAGAAAGGGCTGGGCTTGCTTATGGCTCCATTTCAAAAGACCATCCAGGGTGTCCCTCACCTTTGGAGAGGTGAATGATAAAGTCATGGAAGTAGCAGAGCTAGAAATGAATGAGGTGAATGAGAGAGAAAACCAGCTCAAGACAGCACTTACTTATTTCATAACTCTACTCTTTGTTGATTTTAAAATTTTATCAAGTTCCACTGCAACTTCAAATTATTCTCTGATTTTTTTTTCCCTTTTTTAAAAAAAACCCTTGATCTGCTTGGCTGAAAAGAATGAAAAAAACCTATATTGATTTGAATTATTAAATGAATCTGAAATGACAATCTTTCATAATATGAAATATCATAAAATACGATCACTAAAACGTTTTTGGTATGCAGCAGTTCTTTCAGCTCTGCAGAAGCAGCACAAGATTTTTATGTGCCATGGTATTTTTATGTGTTGCTGTGCTGTAAATACATTAGTTAAATGTCCTCAATCATTCATTTCACTACCTTAATTTCAATCAATCATTTCATTATCCTCATGTTAAAATAAAAGATCAGCTTGACACGGTGCAGTTGCATGGGAACAGTTTTTCCTAAGTTGGAAAAGCACTAAGGGAGATGAAAATGGACTTCGCTTTCCTAATGGTATTTATCTGGATTAATAATAGACAGAACCAAAATGTGCATTAAAAGTTCACAGGAATTATAAAAGGATCATATCCTGAAGAGTATGAATTCCACAGCTCGATGGAGAAAGAGGTAAGGGCACAGTAAAAAATTATATTTAAGTGGTCAGCTGATAATGGGATTGTCAGGCTCCCACTATTTCATATCTCCAGATTGATTTATACAGCACTGAGCAAATCTCGGTGTGATTACAAACTCCAAGCCCCACATTAGTGAAAAATGAAAACTCATTTTTGCTTTCAATCACTGTCAGCCCGTGATGAATTCGGCCCCTGCCTCCCTCCCAAAGCTTCCTCACACCTCCCTCTCCCAGCAGCAGCCAATGCTTGGGAGCCAAATCCAACCATTTCAGTGCTGAAAACTGAAATGATGTGAGAAGGAGTTTGAATTTGAGGATACCCCAAATGTATATGAAATATTTACAAGTGCTGAAAGGGCTTTTCTAGTGACAAGAAATTTCAGATATAAAAATTATTTTTGATCCCTTTTCCCTATTTTTCTGTTTCCCATTGGTTTGCAACTACAAAGCTGACAAGAAGCCATGTATTTTAAAGCACTGGATAATTCAAATACAATGTGATTAGCTGCCATATGTATTTCCAGACTGCAATATTATTTTCATACACAAATGCCACCACAGTGAGTCTTTGCTGAGGAAAAGTGTGTTTGTAAATTCATTTGAAGTTTCAGTCTCAGAGAGCTGACACCAAGTCAGTCTTCTGGGACCAAATTATTTTCCTCTATAAAACTTAAAGCCTATAAAAATCTAATCTTCTGTAAAAGCTACAAAAAATAAATTAATAAATGTCTTTTTTTTTTTTTTTTCAGACCAAAAGAGTTTTTATTCACTGATAGTTTTATGGCCTTCAGAGGATACTTTATTTTTGAATTCTGTAGCTTTGGTTCTATCACCTCTAAGACTGAAACCTACAGGAATGTAAATTATTCCCTTTGTTATAAAGACCAAATTGAATATAAAAAGACAATGATTCACTTTCTTATTCTGTGAGAGAAAAATATTTTCCAACCATATTGGTATTTTCTTACTTATCATAAATTATCCTGAGACCACTTGACAATGTCCAGTGGAACAAAACTGGAATTGTCTCGTTTGCCCTGAAAAATGTTTTTTCATTTGATCCAGATGGGAGATTTTCATTGTATTCTGGTCATTAAAAAAAAAAAAAAAGGAATTAAAGAAGCTGACCATGTTTGTTCCTTGTAGTTTTATCTAATGAGAAATGATGGCAGATTTGAAAAGATGCTCTTTAGCTCAAATTCCAAGATGGATTTAAATGGCAAAGAAGTGTATGCAGGGTGAGGAGTTTAAGGTCTGGATTTTCTCAAAGTGACACTGAGATGCCTTCCCACAGCAGTCGGCTCTGACCAACCTGACTTCAAATTTTTTACCTGCCAAGCGATGAGATCCTTCAGCTTCTCAATCTTGTCATGATCTTCTGGATGCTCGTGCATGTATTTTTCAGTAAAAAAAGCCTATTAAAGGGAGAGAAAGGAGCAGCAATTTCAGAAAACGGATCAACATCTACTACCAGAATGAAAAACAGCGAAGATAAATGAATGGACCTAAAAGTTCTGCGAAACAGCAGTAACAGTTCCAAACTGAAAATTAGGGAATCACTAAATCCCAGAGTGATTTGTGTTGGAAGGGACCTTAAAGGACCTTAAAACCCATCCAGTTCTACTCCATGCCATGGGCAGGGACACCTTCTACTATCCCAGGTTGCTCCAACCCCCGTCCAACCTGGCCTTGGACATTTCCAGGGATCCAGGGGCAGCCACAGCTTCTCTGGGCAACCTGTGCCAGGGCATCAACACCCTCACAGCCAACAATTCCTTCCCAATATCCCATCTATCCCTGCCCTCTGGCAGTGGGAATCCATTCCCCCTTGTCCTGTCCCTCCAGGCCCTTGTAAAGTCTCTCTCCAACTTGTTGTCCCTTCAGCTCCTGAAAGGCCACAATCAGGTCACCCCGAAGCTTCTCTTCTCCAGGCTGATCAATCCCAACTCCCTCAGCCTCTCCTCCCAGCAGAGCTGCTCCATCCCTTCTGACCATCCTGGTGCCTCCTCTGGACTCTGTCCAACAGATCCACGCCCTTCCTGTGCTGGGGCCCAGCCGAGGCACCGCAGGACAGGGAATTCTGCCATTACCTTCTCGTAGTTTGTGAAGCCTCCCATGACCGCGGGGTCCACGATGCCGTTGAGCAGCATCGACAGGGGGTTGATGGGCAGGTTTGGATCATTTAAGTGCTGCTGAACCATGTTATTGATCTTATCATTGGTCAACTGCATGGTCTCTATCGCGTTTTCCAGTGGGCTGATTTCAACCTGAGATCAAAACCGAAGGTTTTAATCAAGGAGCGGAGTTTTAAACCGGCTGTTCATTAAACCATCACGATCAGAAACACTTCTGGAATTTCACAGTTTCTGATTTTTGACCAGTAATTACCAGAAAGGACGGTTTCAGGCACTGAGATATTTGGTATCTCTCTCCTGAGGTAACTGGTATGATGGTCAGTATCAGAGGAGAAAGTTAAATGCATTTTGCTGCTGCACCGTGGATTACAACCCAGCACAGCATTTAGAAAGGCTCTGGCAGGAACCACGTGAGGTTTTTGGAGGATTAGGGACAACATCAGAGATTAAGGGTCGGCGAGTTTTAGCACCACAAAGAAGATCCAGCTTAACATAACAGCAAGAAAGAAATGATAACTCTAACGTGGATTTTCTGATGGAAAATGTAATCCTAAGCAGCTCAAAAATCAAGGAGATATCTCTGCAGCAATTATTTTGGTGTATTTCCAAGGACATCAAGTTTAATGTGCTGAAGAGATGACATCTAAGCAATCTGCTGAGCTTTTTCCCAGGGGGTCACATTTTCTTCATCAGAATGTTGAGAACTGAAGGGAGAAATTTCCTTTCTCCCACAGCCTGGACTTCAAGGAAGAGAACTCCTCAGATATCTTCATGGGGTGAATTAGCTCTTGCACTGTCTAAAACTTGCTTATTTTAATTGACTGATCTCCAGCAATTTTTTTTAATGCCCAGAAACTGTGTCTTTTGGAATGACAGTTGTTCACGTTGAAAAAAAAACAGTATTAACATATTTTAAGTATTAATGAATGGGCTCAAAATTACTAATTTGCAGTGACCCAGAGTGTAGACAGTCCTCACTGGAAGACACAACCTGCTTATGTTGAAAAAACGATGTGGTAGGAAGAGAAAAGGAAGGTTAATTGAGGCCTGTGAGGAAAATGCAAGGGTATATTTGATTACACCCTCATCTACATAAATGCTACATAAACAAAGCAGCGCTTCTACCTGGCTATCAGTCGCTTAGCCTGTTTCTGAGAACCACTTATAATCAAATCTCTTTAGTTGTTACTCTTACACCTGCCAGCTGATTACATCAAGGATGTTTTAATTAGCATTTTTAGCAGCCTGCCTGGTGAATTATTCTGGAAGGCAGGGAAGGAGCCTGAGGTTTCTGCTGGGAACAGGGAGCAGTCCAGGCTTGGACAGAGTTGAATGTGCCACGGGGGAAGCTGGGACTGGGAGAGTAAAGCCATATTCCACATCTGAAGATGTGTCAGATCAAGAACTGTTGTGAACATTACAGGCTAAATTTAGGATTCTGTCATTTGTATTAATGGGTTTATAATTATGCAATAATGTGTTGATGAACCATTGCTTTTAAAGCTCTTGAGCATCTACAGAAATCAGCACTCATTGAGCTGACAGAGCTGCTCTAACTCTTCTGCAGCAATCATGGCTTTCTCTCTCATTCTCCCTTCTTTTACTACTCTTATAACCCTCCCTCTACTTTTTTAAAAGCAGATGGAGAATTGCACTTCCCACTACAATAAACTGGGCTTTGGCACTTACTGAAAGCTATTTATTACACGTGTAAATTATGAGCCTTGTTCCAGTGGCTTGCTCACTCTGGGCCAGGAATTACATACTCCTGCTACATTTGCACCACTACAAAATTACAAGATAAGAACAAAACAGAGATTAGAATTTGTGCTTTTCAAAACCCAATATGAGTCCAAACCCTGTTTCTAATTCACTGGCTGGCCTCAGCAAATTTTTCCCATACAACTACTTGTGTCCAGCTAAACCAAATCAGATACAGAAGAATGAATGTGGACCCCGAATTTCTGGCAGATAATGAACAGACTAAAAGGGTTTAGGCAAAAGTACTCAGAAGGAATTTTAAAAGCCAATAGATTTAAGGCAATTCTGCATGTTCCTATGGGTTATGTAACATAATACACTGCATTTATTAAATTACTCAGCTCTCCCAGCACTGATTTGATGTGATCTCACCTCTTCCTTTAAAGATATCCCCGTTCCATCAATAAAATATGAAACGTGCAAAGCTGCTTGGATATCTTGGTGCTTAGCAAAAGATCAATAATATCTGTATCCATAATCACAATTTAGCATTACAGGGATGTAACCTCGTGATCCCACTCCCAGCCTTTTAGCTGACAGGGATCTTGCAGAAAGTCAATACCCATTTTGTAGTAACTAAGCCAGAGGAGGTCAAAAGTTATCTACAGCTTGTCTTCCCACTCAGGATGAAGTTCCATTCTGCTATCATTTTTCAGCTGTGCAACTAATATAATCCTGACTCACCAAATCTCCCAGGATTTCTGCCCATTTGGATGCCAAGCAGAGTGTTAGGGGTTGTGTGGACACAAACTGCCTGTCAGGCTCTGCTCTGGGCTCGTCAGGAGAAGGGACTTTCACCACGTTTGCCAGCCTTTCCAAGCAAGACTTTTTGCAATCAAGAAGTTAAATGCAATCTCCTCCATCAGGATTGTATTGAAACTACAAAATTCATTAAGAATTCAATGTGTTTTATTCAGCTGCCTATTACTGTCACACATCACATTCATATTCTGTTACTATAGATACCATAGTAATTTTCTGCATTACTTCTGTTCATCCAAATACAACTGTCCAACATAACCTCAATGGAGCAATGAAAAAGGTTTTAATTAATCATATGCAAATTGTTCTTTTCCTTTAAAAATAAGCCTCACAAGAGAGATTTAAAAACCGCAGTAACAATGTTTTTATTGCTCCTTAAAAATTACAGCTGTGTAAGAATAATTTAATCTTAAAGGCGTTTAATGGATATGTCTTATCTAAACAGTCTAAATGGTTGAACAGAGAAATGAGTAATTTGGAGTTACTCTGTGAGGTTGCAGAGGGTATATTTAGCTAAACGTGGTGAAGAAACAAAAACAACCTTTAATCACAAATGGTGAGAAAAGCAGACACATACAATGAATTTGATTTGTGGTATATTTTGGATAAATGACAATCAAAATACCCAAATCCAAAATACCCAAATTCAGGCTCGATTCATTAGGATGGGGCAGGGTTCCCCTACACCACCTCAGGTCCTTCTTCCTTTTAGGGCTATACTGGCCTGCTGGGAGCCACAAATACTTAATAAAAGTGCTCAAGAACTTAATCAATCAGCCCTTGCCCTAATGACTCAGGAGAGCTGGCTGCACTCCTGGCTCCCTGGCTCTACAACCCCCCCATTTTTTTAAGGCAATCTCAATAAAGCCAAACTGATCTTACCATGAAGACCGATTTGACTTCAAACCACCTCAGAATCCCCGGTAATTTATAGGCTGTCACGTAGATGGTTCTCTCGATCCACATGTTCTGCAAACGGAACAGAAGCCCCACGTTATCAGATGGACAGCTCTGAACTCAAGCAAAGCCTTGAAACATTCTCAGCAGGAAAAGGAACCACAGCATGACAGACAGATGTGACAAAGCCAGGGGGGGATATCAAATCTGCTTGTGGGGGAAGATGCAGCAGCACTGATTTAAAACCAAGACGTGACACCTTCCATGAGTTCAGGTTGCTCCAAGCCCCGTCCAACCTGGCCTGGGACACTTCCAGGGATCCAGGGGCAGCCACAGCTTCTCTGGGTAACCTGTGCCAGGGCCTCCCCACCCTCACAGGGAAGGAGTTTTACTGACCATTAGATAAAACATATGCTTTAGTAAAAATGACAAAAAAAAAAATCAAGAAAGGTATTAGTGAAAAAAGATCTTTAGATGCCTGACTGGAATCTTCATGGCAAGGGAAGTCTCAAAACAGCTGTAAATATAGCTTTGCCCATTTTTTTTCCTATTGGTACAAAACAGACCATGACAAACAGGTGTAATTGAACTTCTAGGAAAAATAATCACTTAAAACCTAGAATTTATTTTTCAACAACCAGAAGATAATGAATGGTTCAGATTCTCAAAATAGAGGAGAATAAACAATCAAACCCAAAGTTTAGTCTATTTTCTTTAACATTTTTTACCGCGAATTCATTGTCCGGGTTTTTCTCTCCTTTTCGAACGGGGCGCGAATACTCAAAACGTTGGACTTCGTTCACCCTGTAGAAACTGGAAAAAAGGAAAAGAACCGTGGAATCACAGAATGGTTCAAGTTGGGAGGGACCTTAAAGACCACCTAGTTCCAGCTCTCAAAAGCACAGTGAAAATCAAACAGTCTCTGTTCAGGAATCGTTACTAAACTCAAGTGTTAGAAAAAGTTTATGCATAGACATAAAATGCTTATGGGATCACCATTTTCCAGTGGGTTGGATGGAATCTCTTACCAGTATGAAAAATTACCATGAAATGTCGTCACCATGACCACCCTCCTTGGCTTTGTACAGATTCATTATACAACAAGAACGAGTTTGTTATAAAGGAGACTGATAAAATCACAAACCCACCCCAAACTCACCTCATGATTTGCTCTGACACTGGCCTGTGAAATTTAGATGGTAAATCCAGTTTTGGCTTTACAGTGAAGCACTGAATATCTGAACTTGGGAGTTAAGAAATAAAAAGTGAATTTAAGTCACACAGAACAAGCAGCTCAACAGGAACACAAAAAAAGGACAGAACAACAAAATTTGCTTATTACACAGAATCACAGAATATGCTGAGTTGGAAGGGACCCACAAGGATCATCAGTCCAACCCTTGGTCCTGCACAGGACCATCCCCAAGAGTCACACCCTGTGCCTGAGAGCACCATCCAAACACTCCTGGAGCTCTGGCAGCCTTGGTGCTGTGCCCACTGCCCTGGGGAGCCTGTTCAGTGCCAACCACCCTCTGGGGAAAGAACCTTTCCCTGAGATCCAGCCTAACCCTGCCCTGACACAGCTCCAGGCCATTCCCTGGGGTCCTGTCCCTGGTCCCCCCCAAAGCAGAGATCAGTGCCTGCCCCTCCTCTGCCCATCCTGAGGAAGTTGTAACTGCAGTGAGGTCTCCCCTACCCTGGACAGACCAAGTGCCCTCAGTGTCCTCACACGGTTTCAGATCAAGGCCCTTCATCATCTTCACTGCCCTCTTTTGAACACTCCCTAATGGCTCAATATCTTCCCTACATTGTGTCCCCCAAAACTACCCCAATATTGCAGGTGAGGCCACCTCAGGGCAGAGCAGAGCAGGACAATTCCCTCCCTGGCTTGGCTGATGATGCTGCCCCTGATGCCCCCCAGGACAGGGTTGCCCCTCCTGGCTGCCAGGGCACTGCTGGCTCATGGACAACTGGCCACCAACCAGGACTCCCAGGTCACCCACAAGGGCAGAAGCGCAACATCCTCCTGCTCCCACTGGCCTTAAATCCTTGCCGTGTGCTGTTGGACCCGCTGCAGTTCCCAGTGTGCAGCCCAAGGATACACTGGCCAGAGGAGTTTTTGATGTCATCGCCCGGCGGGGACGTCGTCTTCATCTTCTCGGCGTTGGGGAACTGAGTCAGCAGCCTCGCCTCGAAGTCCTCACGTCGCTCGTACTCCTTGCCCCGGTAAATGAACACTTTGTTCTGGGAACAAATCGACACGTTAAATCCTGCTAAACACCCAGCATCCTCAGGAAGGACCTGGGATCCCAAAGTGTTGACTCCAGTGCTGTTAAGCGAGGAATTTCCCATTCCCCACACTGTGGTATAATCAATAGTTTACAAACATTTTATGCCGGCTCAGTAAAGCACAGATGGGTTTTCTCACCTTCAATTCAGTGCTGAGATCATTAAGCACACACTTTATTTTAGGTATATGTATAAACCACAGTAAAATCAGCTAAAACGTGATCTCAAGAAGCTATAAAATCGGTGGGCATTGAAAATATATTAAGACAAGTTATTTCTACCAAACCCAAGACCTCCTTCTGTAATTCCTCTCCTCCACCTTCCTTAGGAAATGGTGGAATGCATGCACATAAACAAGATTAGGCTTTTCATACATAAAAATATTAAAAGGCATTGAGGTGAGCAAGCAGGAGTAGTACAGAAAAAAAAAAAACCAAACATAAAAAGATGCCAATTTGAGGAGGAAGATCCAAAAATACTGACTCCTTTAGAAAGGTCGATACAGACATCATATTTGTGTATTACATTTTTGCTTTTTTTTTGCCTTTGTTGTCAGCACACAGCATAACTTTAAAACTAGGTTTCTTCTATTCGTAAGCATTGTTTTATTTCTTTAACAATAAAGAAAATTAAGACATATTTACACAGTCCCTTTATACACTGATTTAATACAATTCTAAAGAAAAACGCAAAAGATGATGCATATTGTTAACTGATCAAACATTATTAAAGTAAGTTTGGATAAAATTTGCATCTGAATATGCTTAACCTCGTTATTCATCTCAAAGTGAGCACTTGGTGAAAAAATTATACAGCACTTATTAAAAAGGGGTGTTACGACTCGGGGTAGAAACCTGGAATAGCTTCCATTTGCCCAGTTGGGTTTAATTCTGCAATGGTGCCTTTTGAAATGCTCAGCAGATGAAAGAATACTTTCAAATTGGGAAAAAATGGTAATAACAGATGCCTAAGAAGTCTCTACATTAAAGTGCAATTCATGTATATACACTTGTAATTCACAGGGAATACTGGAATAGAAATTTCCAAAGCAAGGAACCTTGCTGACCTCTGTGGAAAAAAACGGACACTTACCCTTATGAATGTTGGGAATCCCTGGCCATAGTATCCAACAGCAAAATAGTCTGGTTTTGGTCTTATGACTTTCACAATGTTTTCATAGAACTGGGCTTGCTTTCTCTGCAAAGTAAATTTAGGAGAAATTTAAATGGCCTGAACTTTGGGGAGATTCCTTACACTTAAGACCTAGATCTGTTTTATGGGCATCTCTAAACTAAAGATTCACTTGCCTCTTTTTCCTCAGCACTGTATCAGATTACATGGTGATATTTTTAAACACCAGACTCTGGAGCCATTATTTTTATACTCAGCTTGGGGAACCTGGCTGTGAAATATCCGATATCTCCGTTTTGATGAACCTCGTCTTGGGGAACCCCCTCGTTCTATATCCAGTATCTCCATACTGATCAACCTCATCTTGATGAACCTCCTTGCTCCATATGCAAGGTTTCACTTGCAATGAAGGCCAAGAATTTGGAGGGCAGTCTGAATTCCCAGTTGTGACGCCTCCAGTGCCGACACACCGGAATGACGAAGCCGCGAACACCAAAGCTCCTCTCCGTGGTGCTGACTTGTCACTTTTTGAGGCTCTTACACCTCATTAAATTTTTCTACTACTTCTCTTCCATATTTACGACTCTTAATTTGCATATGGAAAGCAGGCAGTTGAGAACTGCGGGAAAATGTAAATTTTGGGATAAACACACGCGTGTCAGACGCCATCTGTTTGGGACACCGACACTTCTTCATCTCGAATGATGAAATAATAACAAACGAGCAGCTTCACGAGATCTGTTCATCAACTTATTTTCAGTCTATTATTTCTGTAAAGAAAATGACTCCTGATTTGGGGGGAGGTTTATTGCTGCTCCCACACAACAGAAAACGGTAAATGGCGAGAAGATCACAAAGACCCAGATCTGCTGTGTATTTCTGAGCTCATCTGCAGCAAAACTATTTTGTCATTTGTGAATTGTCTTACAGTCTAATATTTAATATTGCTTGAATAAAGGAGACAAGAGGGAGAACAGAAAGAACAAAAAACTTCTACATTTTATTGTGGGGAGGAAAAAAAAGAGCTATTCAGCAGCAGCAATAAGAAAAGCTGATGGGGTATGTGAGACCTGACGCATTCAGGAGCACGAATTTGATCTTTGTGTTATGAGGGATGAATGCCCAAAGCACACCAGGACTAGTTTTTCTGACATCTCTCTAAATTTCTCCTGGCTGATAAATAAAGAGCAGATAAACTTGGTTGTCTGGTGTGAGGATTGGAAGTTCTGGGTTTCTCCTCCTCTAAGAGGGAGAAACTCCATATCCATACCTGGCTTAAATCAATGCCTGGAATTACGTCACTTAAACACTGATGTATTTACTATGCAAGAGAAACGGGGAAAAATGCATAACTTGGTGTTATGCCCCATCCCTGGAACTGTTCAAGGCTAGGTTGGATAGGGATTGGAGCAGCCTGGGATAGTGGAAGGTGTCCCTGCCATGGCAGGGGGCTGGAATGAGAGGAGCTTTAAGGTCCCTTCCAATCCAAACCACTCCGTCACTGTGTGATCACTGGCCATCAGCTACAATGAACAAAGTGTTAATTCCAACTTCTCCTCGAAAATGGATACAGAAGGGTAATTAAAGAGTAGCTGCCTCTGCCACAAACTGTTCATGTTCCCATGTTCAAGCATAGAGGAGATGGAAAATTAAAACTGAGGGACTCGGAGAGTAGCTACCCCCTGGTGAATAATCATTTCTGACACATGACAATCATCTCTAGCTGAGGAACAATCTGTTCCAAATTCCTTTTTATACTGAAATGAAGAATATCCTCTACTGAACAAATCCCTAGGACAACAGCGCAGGCCACAGACTAACAGAGATTCTGGGGGTGCACAAGGAGGGGGAAAGGGACACAGCCAGGACAGCTGATCCCAACTGACCCCAGGGATATCCCAGGCCATGTGGTGTCATGCTGAGCAAGGAGCAAGGGGATGTTCAGAGTGATGAAGTTTGTCTTCTCAAGTCACTGTTAACGTGTGATAGAGCCCTGCTTTCCTGGGGCTGGATGGATGGATGGATGGCCTGCACATGGGAAGTGGGGAATGAACTCACTGTTTTCCCTCTTAAACTCTCTTCATCCAACCCATTTGATTATTTACTTATTCTCACTTTAACTCTTCTGATTCTCTCTCCCATCCCACCAGGAGTGAGTGAGTTGGGGCCATGTGGGGCTGAGCTGCTCGTTGGGCTCAAATCGTGTCAACACAACTCTAAGTGCAAAGGTGAAATGTATCAAAAACCTGAACACTGAGCATTTTCAGAACCAAACTGGAGTCATGTCCCAGCTCCCACAGAAATGGTTGGGGCATTAGGAGGGACAGTGACAGTTGTCATTTATCTCCTTGGAAGAGAACAGGAGGAAAAAAAAAAAAAATGGTGCAGGCATAATGAATGGATAACATCAGGGCAAAAATAACTGACTCTAGACATGAATGCTGGGGGATTATTCATACCTAAAAAAAGAAATGTGAATATGGAAAGACACTTGAGAGAGAATGGGGATTTTTTCATGTTCCCATTTATATTTAAATTCCAAATTTCCTTTTATACCCCAAATAAATCAGCTTAACATTACTGAAATATTTTTCTTTCAGCTCAAAAAAATAAATTCAATCTTTTTCAGGCACTCCAGTGGTAGCCAGTTAATCAACATTGGTCCAACAAAGCCAAAACTGGCATCTATTTCTTTGTTTTACTGTCATAACTATAGGATTTTTGATATAATTTTAAAAGCTTTAGAATTCAACTCCGAACAAATTATTGCAGTGTCTATGTCATTAAAAAAACCTACCAGCAGTTCACTGAGTTGTTCATAATCAAACATTTCATTTTCATACTGTTCTGCAAGTTCTTTACCCAAGGCAATGGCCTCTTCCCACATCTGTCAGGGAAAAAAAAATCACAAAACAACAACAAAGAAACTGAATTACATACCTTGGTTAAACAACAACGTTAGAATAAACCAAACCTGAATAAAACACAACAAAATGCATTGTGTCTCATGCCTGAGAACACTGTGCATCTGAGGGGCCAAAAGGGCTGTGGCAGAGCTAGACACGTCTGTGCTGAGAGAATCACAGAATCAGGGAACTGTTTAGGTTGGAAAAGGCATCAAGAACCTTGAGTGCAACCATTCCCCAGCACTGAAAAGGCCACCACTAACCCATGTCCCCAAGTGCCACATCCACACATCTTTGAAATCCCTGCAGGGATGAGGACTCCACCACTGCCCTGGGCAGCTGTGCCAGGGCTGGACAGTCTATTCCATGAAGGAATTTTCTTAAAACTCAACCTAAACCTCCCCTGGCACAGCTTGAGGCCATTTCCTCTCATCCTGTCCCTTGTTCCCTGGGAGCAGAGCCCAAGCCCCCCCAGCTCCCCCCTCCTGCCAGGGAGTTGCAGAGCCAGAAGGTCCCCCCTGAGCCTCCTTTTCTCCAGGCTGAGCCTCCCCAGCTCCCTCAGCTGCTCCTGGTGCTCCAGACCCTTCCCAAGCTCCGTTCCCCTCCCTGGACACGCTCCAGCCCCTCAGTGTCTCTCCTGTCAGGAGGTGCCCCAGCAGTGCCAGCACAGGGACAGTCCCTGCCGTGGGCATGTGCCCACACTGGGGCTGGCACTGGGGCCATTGGCCTCTTGCCCACCTGGGTTCGTGTCCAGCCACTGTCACCAGCACCCCCAGGGCCTTTTCTGTTGGGCATTTCTCCAGCCCCTCTGCCCCAGCCTGGAGCGCTGGGTGGGGTTGTGGTGACCCAAGGGCACTTGGCCTTTTGGAGCCTCCTACCACTGGCCTCAAACCCACGGATCCAGCCTGTCCAGATCCTTGTACAGAGCCTTCCTGCCCTCCAGAGATCAACACTCCACTCAGCCTGGTGTGACCTGTGACCTGACTGCGGGTGCACTTGATCCCCTCATCCAGATCCCACGGCCTTTCCCTCATCCATGAGGTGGGTCCCACTGTCACAGAAGGAGATCAGGTTGGTCAGGCAGGACCTGCCTTCCCTAACCCCAATCTGAGTGGACCTGATCCCCTGGTTGTCCTGCATGTGCCATGTGACAGCACTCAAGGACATCCCCATGACCTTCCCTGGCAGAGGATGCAAATTTACTTGATGCAAATCAAGTTAAAGGATCCAATTGCTTCAGAAACAAAATGATTCCTGCCAGCCCAACCAGATAGCCACTAATGTGTAAACACAGCCTGTCCACAAAGAAACCCACAGGACCTTGGATAAATGCTGCTGATTGATTATATTTCATAACCACCTCTCTCTCCCCCTAATATCTATAATCTATATTAGACAGGACAGGCAATTTGCAGATATTGCTTTGAACAAATACTCATTATATTTCCATTGGTTCTTCTTCCTCTCGTTCTTCAACCATGAAATTCAGCAGCCATCTCAACTGACCCAAAGAAATTTAACAATATCCTTCAGCTCTTCAGAAGGCAACAATCTTAATGAGGAGCAGCAAGAATGGTTTTAAATGTGCATTTTTCATTTTTTTTTTCCTGCTGTAAAGATAAAGAACCACTCAAATCCAAAAAGATGCTTAAATTAGCACACCAGGCTATCTAAGATCATACTTGATGATCTGCCTCTGCTGCTGAAATTTGGTTGGCATTGCTGACCTCACTTTATTAAAAAAATGAGATGCAGAATGAGTTATAAATCCATTTAGATTGTATTAGCCTTCATCTTAAATTTAAATCCTCTGTCCATACCACCTAATTCTCCTCTCGGCACCAGGCCACATGTTCCCTGCCCTGGTGAAATACTGAGACGGAGCAGCAAAGAGCAGATGGATGAAAGAGGGCTGAGGGAAGGGGCTGAACACGCAATTCCCCAATTGCTCCCCAAAAACAGCCAGCTTTGAGAACGAGGAGTTTGAGATGAACCACCACAAACAGCAAAGATGGTGGGAGCTGGATGTGGGGAGAGAGAGGAGGAATGGTGCCCTGGGGAAACCTTCAGGTACACAACTGATTCCTGCATCCATCCCACACAAATCTCTCAATCCCACCCACTTTGTAAATAGGAGATACTTTACACCCCAAACTCCAAAAGCTCCCCAAAATGCACAAACGAAATGCCATCATTTAAAGTCCAAAATCAATGTCAGGTGAATTTTGTTTTTTGATCTGCAAGTTGAAATCGCACTTCTTAGTATATGAAGAAAACTTGGAAAAAATAAGACTTTTAGGAACATTCCTTGTTCTAGATGCTGATTTAAAAAATAAGAGTAAAACATTAAGGGTTCATACGACTGTCAGTGATGGAGACTGTTGCCAGCACAGGCTGAGGAGTCAGGCAGGGCACAGTTACCTCTGATTTAGGGGTACAAACTCCTCACTGAGACTTGTAATATCCTTTTTTTTTCCTAGGAATTGGAAATTTAGATCCAAATCTGACATACCAATGCCACAAGAACAAGATGTGGCTCGGGTCCCACGGGTCTCCATCCCTGCTCCTCCCTGGAAGCAAGGAGCCAGTTTTCAAGGGGAGGGCAAAGGATGGACTGAGGGATTGTCCTGGCAAACTGAAAGGGAAGGGCTGGGATCCAGCAGCCTGGAGAGGCAGGGACCTGCTGATGCTGCAGGAGACAAGGAGCTGCACAAGGAAAAATAGTTAGGGGAGAAAGGACAGAGACGATTTCAGAGACAAAATACAGGCTAGAAACTACACTGAGTGAGGGAACAGGAGCTTTTGAGTCCCACAGAAAAGGAATGGGGGTAAAGATGTTGGGGCAAACAGAGGCTGAGTGGTGACCTGATTTAAGACAAAAAAGCAGTGGATGCTCACGAGGAGCAGAACCCGGCACTGCATTAACCTTTCGCGATGTTCGACCCCTCCTCTTGATTCCTCTTTATTTCTACAACAGGGTTCAGAATATTATTTATCCAGGGAAGAGGACTGGAATGAACATGAGCTCCCTCATGTTTGTGAAGTGCCTTGAAGGTGAAAAACGCATCAGAAGGACTAATTACAATCACGGTAATGAGGGATCACGTCTGCAGGAAATTACGAGGCAGACTGTGGGCTCTGCAACGCAATCTTTGCAAATGGAAGGAGCTGAATGTTTTTATCCACATTATGGATCTAATCTAGCATGATGATACAGAGCATATTTTTATTTCTAAACAAAAATTAACATGAATTTAATAGCAAAGGCGCGCATTTTCACATACTGAGTTAATTTTGGCTCAGACGAGCAATATTCCACCACATTACAGAAACTGAACTAATATTCAGTTGTTTGGTAAGTCAGCAAGTGAAACCTTTCAAAATCACTTAACCTTTCCTCATTTTGATTGCCATTTTGTTTGGAACTTCAGTCATCCATTACTTTTGCATATTTTTGTTTCAAAGGCGACGGTGTTACCATCATTTCCCTTGTCTCAAGTGTGCCGGATTTAACCAGTCCCTCTCCAAAACCAAACCCCTTCTACCTCTTTTCCATTATAAAAATATTTCTAAATGATCTCAGGCAAACAGCTTTGGAGCTGAAAAAAACCCTGGAAATAAATGGAAGCCTAAATCACTTTAGATTTGCATTGACACTGTAAACAAACTCACCGGGTTCTTCCACTGAATCCTGGATAAGCACAGACACCTCAACGTGTTCCCAAAGCACGTCTGGGAATTCAAAGCCCCAGCTCAGTGCTAAGGCTGTGTCCATGAGTCCATAGGTTTACAGAATCATGGAATTGCTAAGGTTGTAAGAGTCCTCCAAGACCATGGAGTGCAACTGTTCCCCCAGCACTGCCAAGGCCACCACTAAAACATGTCCCCAAGTGCCACATCCACACGGCTGTTAAATTCCTCCAGGGATGGGGACTCCACCACTGCCCTGGGCAGCTGTGCCAGGGCTGGACAGCCCTTTCCATGAAGAAATTTTCCCTAATATGCAGTCTAATCCCTCCCCCGCTGCAACTTGAGGCTGTTTCCTGAACTACCTGGCTTCTCCCTTGGCTGTTTGTACAGTTTGACCACAAGACTTCCAATATCACCACAAAACAAACCCAGGTCGGTGATTTTTCCAACATCCCAAAAAGAAACAGGAACTGTGTGTCTCAAATCCCCTGCACAACCCTCTGAAAAATTCAGCTGTTTACTCCAGAGCCAATTTATTCAGGTGAGGACAGCACAGGGCTGTGGCACAGGATCCCGAGAAATGAAATCTATATTCTTGAAGGTCAATAACTCCCAATCTGCTGCCTCGCAGATTTCCTGCCTTGGAAGGTTTCCCAGGTTTGCCCAGGACATGGCAGGTCTTGTGGAGAAATGAGTCGTACGGGGAGCTGCTACACAGGATTTGTACGATGTACAACTCATTAACGTGAGAAACAATTTATTTGGAGAGGGGGCCAGAGAGAGAGAGGCTGCTGATAGTGGAAGCAAAATGCTTCTTTTAAACTGAAAGCATAAAAAAAATGTGTGCAGCCAGATTCAGCTGTGTGGACACGAGCTGCAAATTGTTATGGGAAAGACTTTGAAGATGCAAAAGGAGATTTTTTTTTGTAATTTTTTTTGTAATTTTTTTTTTGTAATTTTTTTTTTGTAATTTTTTTTTTTTTTTGGGAAAACCTGGTGATTTATTTTTCAAGCTAGATTGCTTGTTGCCCAGAAAGAACTACAGCATCCAATTTAGTTTTTGAGGTTAACAGCAGCAAAGGAGGATCTCAGGGTATTTCTTAGCTCCTGCTGAGTTAACGGTCAGCAGCAATGAAACAGTCTGGGATAAGAATATTACTGTGGATATTCTGATGTGTGAGGGACATTCCAAGCTGATTAAATTTCAGATAGCGTTAATTAACCAACATGCAAGCTTAATATTTTAAATAAAATGCTAAACCACAGTATTTCTCTGCCAGGTTGGAAAGCCTTTAAACAAAGAACTCTATTCATTTGGAACACGCTCAGACACCACATTTCTCCTCTCCAAAGACTGTCTGTCCTTCACAGCCCTCAGGACGGGCTCACACTCTGACGTGGGATCTGAGCTGGCCAGGAGCCTCGTGCTCATTTTTGGCAGACAGGTGAACTTCACCACTCTCTTGTTTGATGGAAGAAAAAATCCATTTGATGCCACCCCACGAGCCAGAAAAAAAAAAGGCATTTTAAGCCAAAGTGTGGCATTTACTGTGTAATTTCAAATATTTTGTGCTTTCTGGCTGCAGTGAAAGAGTAAAAGCTTTTTTTTTTTTTTTTTTTTTTCTGGAGGGGAGGAGGAAGGAGGAGAAGAAATAAACGAGCAGTGTGCATTTATTTACTTTTTTTCTCCTCAGGACCAACACTTTCAATTTATGAAGGAGCAGAGGAAAACGTCCTGATTTATAGACTGCGGCATCCACCGGCAAACCTGAGACGCATCGCTGTTCCTACGTTTTTCCGTGCAGGAGCAACAGTGCTGCTGCTTCCTTTATGGTTCCAGAGACCACAAGAAGCCTGTTTAAAATAACACCTTGTCTTTGTCACCGACACTGAGCATTCCTTGGCTTCAGGAGTTCATTGGCATTGACTAAAAGTGCTCCACACGGGCAAAATCTCACCCCTTCCCTCATCCCTTTATTGCCGGTGCTGTTTTTCCTTCTCGCCCTGAGATATCCCAACCCACCAATTTTCGGTAAAGTCCCTGGATTAAGGGCTTTGTTGGAAATCACAAAGCTTCAGGAAAACACAGAGAAAGCAAACACTTCAGAGCAGTTCAAAGGGCGGGTCTGACTGCTGGGATAAGCGTGAGGATAAGGTCAAAAGCCAAGAGAGATGGAATGAGGCTGGAGAGTGCAATGCAGTGAAGAAGAATAATCTGGGAGAGAAAACGATTCCCAGACCAGGGAAACAACTTTCAGTTTGGAAGCAAAGAGCTTAGAAAAGGAATGGATAAAGTATTACTAATGAGGAATCAAATCATAAAGCAGAACAGCGAAATGCAGAAGTTGTACCTGAAAATGCTCATTCACTAAAGGTGAAAGGTGTATTTCAGCTTTACAGAAGGTTGGTTTAAGGACCAAAAGTCAAATATAGGTAAAAAAGCAAGGTTCCTAACAATAATAGATTAAAAATAGAAATAAAACCGAAGAATCTTAATTGGATCTCGAGCTACAAATGACAGGGATACTCATGGTAAGGGTCAGTATGGTGTTCTCAGTCAAAATAAGGTGCCACCCTCCTGCCTTCGGTGCAAGCTCACACTCCATATTATCAAATCATTAAATTACGAATTTCTCAAGCATTTGGTCTAGAACAGAGAGGTTCACTCTGTTCCAGTCTGTGTATGGAGAATTGTACCTTCCTCTAAATCCACCTCACCAGGAATGTCAATATTTAGGGAATAAGCCTCATGACTTGTCTTCACTTGACAAGTGCACCATATGTTCCCCGTGGGAAATAACTCTGCTAAGAGAAGGGGATTGTGATTTTTTGAGAGGCTGAACTACACAATCCTTTAAAAACCAAAAAAAACCAGTGATTTAAAACCAAGTGTTACCTTTCAAGAAATCCCTCTCCTCCCTTTCTTCTAGAGAAAGTTTCTCATCACGACTTCCTCCCCCGCCACGTCCACAGGTTCCCACCAGGCAGGTTGGGGTGGAGGAACCACAGTCCCACAACTTTAAAAACAAAACTCCTGAGCTTCTGGAAAAGCCTGGAAGTAGCTCTACAGCTGTCCAGGGTGAAGTGACCTTCCTTTGACATGTCCTGTTAACTTTATGGGAAGAGAAATCAAACTGGTGGGATCGATCTGGAGCGAATTGCCAGGCAGGGACACAGCTGGGGGATTATGGTACAAAACCCCCCAAAATTGGTTTGTGCATCAGCACAGTCCTCCAAAAAAGGCACAGTAAATACTGTTTCAGGTGTGTTATCGATCATGGTTAAAGCAGGTGCTGGAATACATTTGCACACTGCACAGGTAGGTGTAAGGAGTTGATTTAACTTAATATCAGAACATCCCAAATGAGAGGATTTCCTTCACTCTACAGTGGAAACTTCCACTTGGAGTTTCCTGACATTTGAAAATTCATGTACGATGAATATTCTCAGTGTATATTGATTTTTTTATTTCAATTTTTATTGAATAATATGAAAAATTATCACCAACTTGAGGGACCAGAAAATGAGGGAAGGACTACCTGTAACTAGGAAAGAGCACTTTGGAAATGAATCATCTCCTCACACACAAAAATCATGGAGGAGTCCTGTGACTGGAGTTATGCAAAGAATGGGAATAATCATAAACTACTAAATGGTTTGGGTTGGACCAGGTTGCTCCAAGGCCCTGAGCAACAATCTCATGGTTGTTCACCAAAAATGTTGAGAATAACAAAGATTCAGTTCCTAATCCAACAATGAGGAAAAGGGCAAAGGCAGCATTTCCAGTGCTATTCCTTTTCAAAGCTGGCAGGGCCTTCTCTCATTTCCAGCAGCAAAATGGGACAGAATTAAGAGTGATTATTTGGTCTGGCTGGTCTCTGGAGCACAGACCCCGTGCTGGGGGAGGTGGCCCAGGACACAGCAGGTATTTTGCCTGAGTGTGTGTAAACACATCATTAGTGCCATCCCAGACACAGGAGGGACAGGCTGGTTCCTACAGAGATGTAAAGGATGCTGCAGCCCCTCCTTTCCAGCTCTGGTGCTCAGAGAGCAATTCCTCCATACCAGCACCATAAAGGATTAATGGAAAGCCATAATGACATAAACCAACAAATTAAAAACAGGAGGCTTCTGTAATCATTATTTTTACATTGCTTGTCTCAGTCCAGAATCATAATTTTTAGCACACCACTTATTAACAACTTCTAAATATTGCATTAAGGTAAGTTATAAAATTCGACTCTTTAAAGTAAAGTTTCTGCCACAATGACAGAAATTATGGTTTCTATCAAAAGGATTCTATGAATTTACGGAAAAACTAATCTGATTCTGCTAAAAACTTACTTGGAAAACATGCCCTGGGTGGATGATGTTGCAGTTCTAGCATTTCTGTTTCCACTACATTTATGCAACAGAGTTTACTTTTAAAACCCAAGTTCATATTTTTGAAATGTTGTGACAAAGAGACTCTTACTTTTAAACTTAAACATTTTGTGCCTGAAATATCCAAACACTGATACATCCTTGTCTACCACATTAATCCCCTTCCCCTCTCCCACCAGCACTCTCCCCTTCCCACCAGGCAATGCCAAATGCAAATTCCCTTGGCATTAAAAGATGCAGCTGGAATGAAATATTCCCATCTCAGAACTGTTATGATATTGAACCACAGACATCCATTCCCTGAGGGAATTATTTCGTGTACACGAGGGAAAACAAGGGGAGCTGAAGGATTGCATTTGCTCCTGGGACTGCCAGAAAGGTCCCCCAAATTCCACTCATCAGCATCATCTGCACATATATTTACCCTTAACACAGCACTTATAACTGTACCATTGACTTCTTTTGACTTTTTTTTTAGTATCATAACCTGTAAGTGCCTCCTGAAGGTCACTGGATGCAAACTATGTTTACTATTTAATTTATAAGTTAGAGAGAAAAGCAATGGAAGATATTTGCACTTTTTTTTTTCTTCCCTTTTTACCTTGCCCTTGTCAAAGTAATGGATAATTTCTTGATAGAGTTGATCTTTCAACTGTCCTTGAGTAGTAGCTTGGTATCCATCCCGCTGGGTAAGATGTGCTGCACACGCTTCTTCTGACCACTAAATCATACAAAAAAAAAAAAAAAGGGAAAAGAGAAAAAAAATTAAAAGTGATGAGATATGTCAGTAAAATGAGGTTCAAAATAGAGAGGTTTTTTATTTATTTAAAGGAGTGGTACCAGAGCTAATGCACTAACAAAGAGGTTTTGTGCACTTTGATTCTTTGGGCACGAGGAGTATTTGTTTGAAGGCTGTAATTGGAAGCTAATTCCATCCATCAGCTGGAAGGAAGCTTCTGGAGGTGGTTTCCTGTCCTGGGTGAGGTTGATGAGGCTGACCTTGGCCTGCTGATGGTACAACCCGCTGGGGACACAGTGACCACCTGCAGTTTATGTTGAGAGAAGCCTGGAAGCCAAGATACATCACCACAAAAGGAAAGGACTGCAGGTATGGAAATGAGATGGCTACAACTCAGAGGGAACGTTTGGAGAGCTGGAAAAGCACAATTAACTTTATCCAATTAGTAATTTATAGCTCTTGCTCTTCCAGCACCTGTCTAATGGAGCAAGGCAGAGATGCCAATCACAGAATCTTGGAATGGTTTGGGTTGGAAAGGACAGTAAAGCCCATCCAGTCCCACTCCCTGCCGTGGGCAGGGACACCTTCCACTAGCCCAGGTTGCCCCAACCTGACCTTGAACACTTCCAGGGATGGGGCAGCCACAGCTTCTCTGGGCAACCTGTGCCAGGGCCTGCCCACCCTCACAGGGGAGAATATCTCCCTCGTATCCAGCCTAAAACTCACGGATCATTTCCAGAATTACCATTACACCATCCAGTTTCACCTCTTACATCTTATTTAGTTTCACCCAATTGCTTCTTAATTTGGCCAAAATGTTTGTGTTTGGGCCACCAGACAACTCTGACACCTCTGTGATGCAAAGCTGTGTTTCTGAGCAACACAAACCTCAGGCAGACTGCAATAAAATGGCTTTTTTTTTTTTTTTTCGGCATGCAAAGAGCAACTATCTTCTGTTAGTTTTGAACATCTCACTTTTGACAAAATGGGTTAAAAATACAACAAAAGTCTCTCTTCTTGAGTGTGCTTCATCAGCTTGCAGTAATTTGCAGAATACGATGGCATCTCTCTCTCCACGAGCACAGCCTTCCTGCAAATTTAAAGGTGAAATTCCCTCACACTCTCAGTCTTGACCTAAACGTGATCCCATTAAAATCAGTGTGATGGAATATCTGCCAATGATGAGTGTCATTGAAAAATCCTGTCCTCAAGGCTTGACAGAGAAACTCAATTGCTTAGTTACACACCCCACAATATTGCTGCTCCTCGAGCAATGCTGAACCCTCCAGCCACTGCTACCTACTGGTAGTAACAGGAACCTCCTCCTGTCACTGCCAGCTCCTGGTAGCAACAACAAGAATTTAGATGGAGACAGACTGACACATTTTTTATAACAAAGTAAATCCAGACTATAATTTAATTATATTTATAAACAAACTTCCCCCCAGTGATGAAAGCCCGTGACAAATCCCGCCCCTGCATTTGCCACGTTCTATCAGTGTGCATTATAAGAAAGGAAAAATGGATATTTCTTCCCAGTGAATTCAAAGGGGTAAATTAAGATACTCATCTGGTCTTTGAAGACATTATCTAAGAAAAGCTAAAACTGACTAAACTCTAATTTAAGTTCACATAAAGTAACTAATGAGGTCAAGCCATAACAGCTAGAAGTTTGAATGACTTTTTCTGGCGGGGTTTATTCCATCATTTTTCCAGAAAATGAGCACCTGTGGAAGGGAATGAATCCTTTATGTTGTCTGAAAGGTTCATTCACGTGAAGTGTGAGGAGCAAGCACTGCACAAATTGTCAGCCCTGCTTTATGTCCCTCGTGGGAACAAGAGAGACCTTTAAAGCCACAGACTCGGTGAGTTCCTCACTCCAACTCCTGCCCCAGCCCAGGAGAGGGAGGTGTCAGAGCCATTTCCCCACACCCTCAGCTCCTCACAGGCTCAGCACAGAGAATTCCACTCCCAAAGAACTCACTGTGTTCAGCCCTGTGAGGATGGTGAGGCCCTGGCACAGGTTGCCCAGAGAAGCTGTGGCTGCCCCTGGATCCCTGGAAGTGTCCAAGGCCAGGTTGGACGGGGCTTGGAGCATCCTGGGCTAGTGGAAGGTGTCCCTGCCCATGGCAGGGGGTGGGACTGGATGCGCTTTGAGGTCCCTTCCAACCCAAACCAGTCTGGGATTCTATGACCCTATTAAAACCCCTCTGGTTTTAATAATGAATAAATCTATTGGCACAGCATTTTCTCACTCCAGATGAATCTTAGTGATATTTTCTTTCTCTAGTTATATTACAATACAGTAAATATATTTCAAAGTGTCTTAATTTAAGTTGCATATTTATGCTCTGCATCATATTTAGTCTAATTATGGCTTGGATGCAGCTTACTCAGAGGAATCATTCTCAGTGCATCCATTAGAAGTATTTTATTTAACACCTTCCACTTTCTACCTTTTCAAAATAGGTTTTTTACAGCTGCATTTCACTTAGGATTGCTTAAATTAAATCCACAATTGCCAAGAACAACTGGCTGCTTAGAATGAGATAAATTTTCTTTATCAAGTGGGGCACCATAACAGTAATAGTACAGCAGGTTGCAGTGATACAGAATCAGACAGGTTTGGGCTGGAAAGGACCTTACAGACCATCCCATTCCACCCCCTGCCATGGGCAGGGACACCTTCCACTCTCCCAGGTTGGTCCAAGCCCCATCCAGCCCCTCAGTCCTTGAGGGGAGTGGAAAGAGATCCAGGACTCACTGGGAGAGACAGATTTCACTGTGGGTGATAAAATATGAGGAAGATGAATGTGACTAAAGCAAACACTTCCAACACTGGGCTGTATGAAACACGTGATTTCATGGCACAAGCGCTGGCAGGAGGAGTCTCTTTGTATGTGACAACAAGGGGGACACGGTAGGTACCTGCTCTCACACGTGTGGCACAATCACATGAACAAGCTGCATGTTAGAAACAACATCACCTATCCAAGAGGATCTCCAGAGAGATTAATGCTCAGGAAATACAGATTCATTATGCTTTTGGTTGACACTGGATAGTGTTAAAAGCTCCAATGTTTTATTTCACGTACTTTCTACATATACCATGTTATTTATATACATTGCAGGTTCCACTAAAGCACTCCTTGAAGAACAGCAATATTGTTGTGCCTCTTTAAATGTGCTGTCAACTGTGTAATGCTGCTTAAAATTATACGTCCCTTTTAAAAGCATGAACTTGGAAAGAAGGCCATTTGAATCTCTCCCTAATTTGCCAAAATCAAAGCTGAATCTATTCCAGACTCCCAAGAGCACTCAAGAACAGGCTGTAATATTCCCCTGTATTGCCTCTGCACAAAGATTCTGTGGAGAGCTGATTTACTAAAATATGTGGTTAGAGGCTTCCACACGTTACACAACCGTGATATTTTGAAGATTACAGCTTTGCAATGTGTAATTCCTGGTGCTGCCTTGGCCACACTTCCACTTCAGATCAAGATGTGCCTCTGCCACACACGAATTCCTTCACGTATGAGTTACACGGACAAAAGACAACACTGCCCTGAGCTGCAGCTCATGGATGTTAATCAGTTTAAAGTGCAGATGTTCTGAGTGACAAACACCTCTCTGGGTTGCTGCTGACATGATTTGTGCCAAGCCTGGGGGTGTGTTTTGGGGTTTACCTTGAGGAGCTTTGCGTGCAGGAGCAGCGTGTAGGCAGCCTCTGTGTAGTTGTCACACTCCTTGTGCAGGTCACACAGCTTGTACAAATACCTGCCAGGAACAGAAACAATGGTGCTTACAAAAGACTGGCTTTAGGATGTTATGATTTCTCTTGAAGATTACAAGGGTTCAAGTCCAGCTTTGAACACCTGACCACTTGTGGGATTATCTGAAGTTCCTGTTTCTGTGTGCAGACAACCTTTGGGACCATTTGCATTTCCCTTGTGCTCGTTTCAATGCATATTCAGGGAATTAGGGAGCCATGGAATCATTAAGGTTGGAAAAGACCTCCCAGATCATTAAGTCCAATCTTTGGCCAAACACCACCATATAAGTGGCTTGTGATGAGGAATGAACCCAATGCAGATTTTGTGCAAGACAGAGCAGTCTCACAGTTCAGCTGTGGGGACAGATAAAAGTTTCCTTCTCTAACTTCAATATCATCACACCTCTGGCAGGGGATTCTCTTCATTTGTGTGTTGAGATTTTCAGTAACAATTAAAAAAAACCCCACAAAACTATTAAAATTGTATTTTGAAAAAGCCAGTGAAAATACTTTCAACTTTGATTTTCATTAAGAGTTTTTTAATAGAAGTAGGAGAGAATTTGGGGGGGGTGTGACACTGAGAGACAATGTTCTCTTTCTAGGGATGCTGAGTAGGGCAGATCTACAACTCATAACTTCCCATGTTTGCCCACAGTTATCAATCCTGCCCTTTTCTTCCCTTTTTGCAACCTACTGAAACCATTTAAACAACAGGAGCTGAGTTCACAAGTGAAAGTTCTTCCAAAAAGGTAACAAGCACATGAGAATGAATTAAATAATCATATTTGGATACCTAAAGTAGCATTACAAACCCAAGCTTCAGCATTTTAGCACAACAGTGTAGTCAGTTTTAAACCAAAGCACAAATGGAGGATGAGGAACCCTGAGGTTTACAGAAAACACGACGACACATTTCCATGTTTGCTTTGTGTGAAAATAGATTTTGAAAGGTTCCTGGAAGCTTTAAGTTTACAACAGGTATCAGTCATGATATTATTTAATAGCTGTTTTTACCCCAAGTCGCATATTTTTGTACCATTATTTCTTTGCTCAACTTTCTTTTTACTTCTTTATTCGCTCCTGAGTACTGCAGGAGTGTTCACTGGAATAAAACTGAAGGAGAGCTGGAGAAAGGGGACAAAGATAATCTCATGACTCCAACTTCCAGCACTCAGTGTTCTCAGGCAAGATAAGCTTTGGAATTACTTCAGGTTCAGTCAAGGTATGATTTTTCATTACTTCTCTTCCTCCAGCCCCCGAGTGATTCCTTAATAGGAACTCAATTTCCCCAATTACACCGGAGCACATCAGGCACTTTGTCACCAGTCATGTTTACAAACCTTATGTACATTTCTTCTCTCTCGATCTCCTTGTAGAAATTCTGGAAGAAAAAAAAAAAACCAACATAATTTCATTACAAACTCTTTGATTTCTCAGTTTGGAAGGCACACGGAACACGCTGGAAATTAAAAATTCATCATTGCGTAACATCAGCCTCCAAACTGCAAAGGGAAATTCGCCTCCAGTGCTGGAACACAAGTTATTTAACTTACAAAGTCTAATGCTGTGATGTTTCATGTTGCAGCAGATTAGGGCTCATGTCTCACTGCAAAGGTTAAGAATTTGCAAGAATAGCACTGCTGGAAAGCTGCTCCTGGCACTTGCAAGTCACACATCATTAACCATTTTCACTTGAAAATTTTTTAATGTACAAAAAACATAATTTTTAAGCAGTAGTTGTTCCACGGATTTAAAACTCCGAACCTGACTTGGGCAATACATCATCTGCTCTTGAATTCCAATGGTTTCCTCAGAAATAAAAAGTTAGATTAGTGTTATTTCTCTGGTTTCGTATGCCACACATTAGCATTGCTCTCCTCTGGTTGCCTCTGGCTTTGAGATAAACTAGTTAACAGTACAAATATTGTAAATGCAAAGTATGATAAACTGGGTGAGATATTAAAGGCAATTCTGAATCTAATTAAAGTTCACCTCCAAAAGCTAAAATATATCTAAGAAAACAAAATACAAAGAAATTTCTTCCTCCCTGAATTAAAATATATTTCAAGGCTAAATTAAAGGAGTTTGAGGAGCCACTAATAGATGCTAAGACATGGGTAAACCCAATATAAAACAATTCCCTTCAAAGCCAACTGGAATACGAGACTAAATCCACATTTCACAGAGGAAATGATGGATTATTCCAGGGATTTACCATTTCAGTTGATATAAATGCTCGCTGGTTTTGAGTTCAACTAAAACATGTCCCCAAGTGCCACATCCACACGGCTTTGAAATCCTTCCTGGGATGGGGACTGGGCAGCTCTGCCAGGGCTGGACAGCCCTTTCCATGAAGAATTTTTCCCTAATATCGAATCTAAACCTCCCCTGGCACAGCTTGAGGCCCCATCCTGTCCCTTGTTCCCTGGGAGCAGAGCCTGACCTGCCCTGGCTCCCCCCTCCTGTCAGGGAGTTGCAGAGCCAGAAGGTCCCCCCTGAGCCTCCTTTTCTCCAGGCTGAGCCCCCCCAGCTCCCTCAGCTGCTCCTGCTGCTCCAGACCCTTCCCCATTAGCACTAGCTTAAATGCAGATCAAACTCTCCAACTTAAAAACTCCAGTCAATACAGACAAACTTAATCCCAGGAAAGCCTCTGCATCATTAAATTCCCAATTAGGAACTCCCTGAGACCTCAGGTGGGAATTGTGCCGAGCGCCAGCCCGCGGTTGGATTTTTGCAAAGGCATGAATTTCACTTCAGGTGCCTGGAGAATGATGAAAGGGCTGAGTTGGCCCTGGAGGACAAATGGGAGTTTAAAATCAAGCTGAAGTTTTAAATCACGGCTACCGAAAAGGAAGGAAAATCCTGGGCCGCGACACTGCCCGGCATTTCCCGTTGACTCCGGTGGGAGGCTCGTGCAGGGGATCTCACGGTGATTTAACCTGACAGCAGCAAATCACCCACAAAATTTATCATACGGAAACCTTGAAAAATTCAGATGCCAAAAATCAGCATCAGGAGGTGCTGTTGGAGATGCTTGGAGAAAAACCCAACCCCAGGTGTGCCATGAGTTACCCTCAATCAGGATGGTGAGAATTCCTGGGAAGAAACTCATAGAGTATTCTGCTGAAAGCAAGGAGAAATAAATTGACTTTCCTAAGGAACTTTTCCCAGTTTTATACACTGGATTAGAGCGTGTGGTGTCTGTGATTCCCTATTTCCCATCTCGCTCATGGGAACTGGCAGGATTTTCCAACGCAGTTCCGCTCGGGAGGGCGCGATAACCTTTCTGCGGGCGACCCAACAGCTGGTGCCAACTCTCCAAGTCCCTCCTCTTCTCCCAGGATGATTTTTGATGTGCACAGGGAGGAAAAACACACCAGAAATAAAGGCCCAATTTGGTTTGATGCCTCGATCCCCTCTCCTGCTCCAGCGGGCACCGCTGTGCTTGTGGTTGATGGGGTGACATAAAGGCTGTGCTGCACGAGCTGCATTATATGCAAAACAAAAGCTACAAACTATTTACTCAGCTCTTTCCTGCACAAAATCTATCAGCCATGTCACATAAACCACGAACGCTGGCTGTGCCCCACATATTACAGCAAAATAAAAGCTCTGATGGTGATACAGAGGGATGAAAGCTCCGAAGCCTTAGCGGCGAACAGTTTAATGCCGAGTCTTGTTGGAAAAATCAAATCTAGTTACTCTAATTTGGGGGTCTCTAAAAGTTATTTCCCACGTGTGCTGATTTTAGGCTTGTCAGATCTTATGCTCCAGTGCTTCCACCAGCGTGTACTATGAGGGACAACTTCTGCTGCTTCCAACTCGAGCCCAAAGGGAAAAGTTTTGTGTACAGAGCAGACACTCCAGAATTTCTGGAATTAAAAGGAGGAAGTTTCCTATCAGTGAAGAAAACAATCTGAATTTTTTCCTGTTGTGAATGAAACAAAAACTCAAATTTCCTCAAAAAAATTTGAATATGGAGGCTGAGCGGGAAGCAGAATACAAATGGGATTGCAAATGTGTGAATATTTCAGGAATAAACTGCACAGAACCCCAACATTCTGTAAGCAAAGTGTTTTTCTGCTTAAAGTTGTTCATAGATCCATTGTAAATGTCAGTGAACAACCCTCCTTAGAACATTTCTCTCTAAATCTTCCCATATAATCGATTAAAGAAGGAATAACCCACATGTTCATAAATTTGCCTTCATCAAAACAGGAAAAAAAAACCCCAAAGCATTTCAGATTTCCATGAGAATCCCAACAGAGACTCAGAGTGACAGAAAGGCACAAAATTCCGAGTGCAAGGACCATTCCAGCTGGTGGAATCCCTGCTTACCAGCACGTTGACAGTGCAGCTCATGCGGTTCTCCTTGTTCTCGTCGTGCATGATGGTCCTGTAGTCCAAGAGCCTCTCCATCAAACGTACAACCAGCTTCACAAAAGTTTCCCCACTCTTAGCCAGGTATTTGTGCTTCCTACAGTGCTCCAGGAGACTGAAAAAAAAACCCAATTACATTCGCCTTGTTAATCCCACGCAGGAAGAACCTTGACTCAGGTGCAATTTTAAATATTGTGCATCGTTAACAGATTTTAATTATTTCTGGGCTACAAAGTTCATTGTAGTCTAATTGCTGTCTCTCCTGACTTCACTGTGACATAAATCTCAACACTTACATTTTGTCAAATAACACTTTGTACTGTTCATCCCCTCGGCCTCCTTCCACTTCGTGATCCAGTTTGGTGATGATCTCATTTTCGAACTGTAATTAAACAAAGCAGGCGGAAATAATCAGATGGCAAATATTGCACTTTATTGCTGGAGCCTCGGTGCTTCACAGATTGGCTGGGCACCTTGGCGAGATGTTCAGCCACTGTTTGAGAGCCTGATTGACTTTAGGAGTCTGCAGGCTCTGGTTTTAGAGCACCCACCATGAACTGCCCTACGAGGGCTTTGTGTGAAAGAACTCACTGAGCACGTTGGTAAATGAAGCGTCAATATTTGTGCTGTGAAAAACTGAATAAGGAGATTAACGGCAAGAATGAGGGCAGGGAAAAAGAAGACACAAAGCCACAGAGTGTCCCCTGCAATAAAGGTGACAGCAACACAAATAGTTGAAAACTCTGTGAGAGAGGAGAGGGAACACCTGAGGCTGGACAACTTGGCTGGGTGCACATCCCAGCATCATTAACATCCCTTTTTAGCACACAGACACGAATCACAGAGGGGCACAACTTGATAAACCTGCTAATAAGTCACTGCAGAGGGGAAGGAAGTAATTTCAAACAACTCCAGAGTAATTTTATTTGGGCAATAATAAAAGAATGCAAACTTAAGTGGGCATTAGAATATATTTTAAGTGCAAACTGGGTAATTCCCTGGATTTTTAGTGATTACAGAGGGTTTTAGCTGTTGCTGCCACATTCCCTAAGGGCCCAGGTTAGGAATGATGTGAACTGTTAGTGGAGGGAGGTTCACTCCAGGCATGCTGCTCTGTAAGCAATTGGTTTAGGTATCTAATTCCTAATTCCTCACTAACTAAGCACAGACATCCACAGGATTAGTGCCACAACTTAATTGTCCAGGGACCTCAGGAGAGCTGGCTGAGCTGGGAGCCCTGGCAGGGCAATGGGAGCCCATTGCTCAGATTGGACATTTATTGAAAGAACAGTTGTCACCAAGTGTTTTCACTGTCACTTGCTTAAGCAGCCCCTTAATGACTCTGAGGAGAAGCAAAGGGCCACCTGCACAAGAACAAAGAGTCCTAACATTTTGGAAATGTCAAGAGATGTGCTTTGCATCTGCAGTTAATATTAACAGCTCATAATGCACCCATGGGAAAGGAAGGGACTTTCTGGATCACAGAAAAAGAGAATATCCCGAGTTTGAAGGGAACCAGCAGGATCATCAACTCCTGGCCCTGCACAGGACACCTCAACAATCCCTCCCTGTCCCTGAGAGTGTTGTCCAAACATTCCTTGAGCTCTGTCAGCCTTGGTGCTGTGCCCACTGCCCTGGGGAGCCTGTTCAGTGCCAACCACCCTCGGGGGGAAGAACCTTTTCCTGAGATCCAACCTAAGCCTGCATGACACAGCTCCAGCCATTCCGTTTGGTCCTGTCACTGGTCACCAGAGAGAGGAGATCAGTGCCTGCCCTTCTGCTCTAAGTTAGGAAGAGAAACTGGATTTTTTTCAGTCTACACTGTGAAATTCTTCAGGCATATTTATTCCAGCGAGGAGTTGGAGATGACCCTTGCCAAGAGACTTACATAACGATGAACCTCTATAAGAGAGTGCTTTTCACCAACCAGTTTATATCACTTTGAGGCACAGTAGCTCTGTCCACCACCAATCCCGTCCTGCTCTCCTGCAACACCACAGCAGTTGTGAACCTGCACGTGAAACATGGCCAAGGACTGCTTTGCTAAGAAAAATCCTTTATAAGGAGAAATACGAAGGATTTGCTGGATAAATTGCGACAATGACAAACTACCCCTCTGTGTTAGGGCAGGTCAGTTTCTGATCACTGTAACAGGCCCAACAGCAGGAATGTGAAAATCTACAGTCTGAGCCAGGACCCTGAGTTTGCCTCCCTTCCCAAGTCCCCATGTTGTTCCCAGCATTAACTGCAGTAACATTCACAGCGTGAGAGAATCAACTAACCCACGTCCCCAAGTGCCACATCTACATGGCTTTTAAATCCCTCCAGGGATGGGGACTCCCCCACTGCCCTGGGCAGCCTTTCCAATGTTTGACAACTCTTTCCATGAAGAAATTTTCCCTCATCTCCAACCTAAAGCTCCCCTGGTGCAACTCCAGGCTGTTTCCTCCCTTCATGTGCAACCCCTAGACTTTTTGACCTCTGCAGCCCCCCAGGATTACAGCAGAGCAAAAAAAAGGCTGTGCTCTGAGCTCGGTGACTGCAAACCCTCATGGTGAAAGAGGGCAGAACAATTCCTGCTCCCCCAGTGCTTGGAGGAAATTCAGGATATAGGATAAAACCAGGCACAGGTCAATTGAACTGTCAGGAAACTCAAACTACAGATTGTATCATGCAGACCAGTGATAAAATCAACTAAGTACCCAAACAGCTGGTCCATCTTAAAGCAACTTTTACTATCATGAGTGACCCCAAACCTCGGGTTGAAACATTTCAAAGGTGCTTTTCTGGTCCCCAAATGATCCAGAGAGTCACAGAAACACTGGGAAAAGACCTCAAAGGCCATTCCATGGCCAATCCATGCAGCCTGCCAGGTGATGCAGGATTAGTGCCAGCACTGGATCAGGCCAAGTGTGGCCTGATTAGCCAAGAAATTACTATCTCTGTGGATGGATTATCATGCAGCCCTTCTGGATAACTTGTCCCCCTCCCTCACGACTTCCCTTGAGAAGAAACGAACGAGCAGCGACGTGAAATCAGGATTTTTATACATTGAATCCGTTATTAAAAAACTTGACAGGCAAATGAGAAAAGGCAGAAAAGGCAATCCACCCCCTCTCAGAACCACCACAGGCTGAAACATGTTCCCACAGCACGAGAAGGTGTCAAGTGAAACACTGCAGAGCGCAACGATGAACCGGAGAAGTCACAGAATTCATGTTCTCTAATGAGCCCAGAAAGAAATTGACTTTCTAGACCTGTGTGAAAAATGACACTGGCTGCCAGTGTGAGCCCTTTAGGTGATGTATTTTTTAGCAGGAGATTACTCAGACAGAGAAGAGCAATTACATTTGTCATGCAGGATCTCGAGTATCTTCCTGATATCAGTTTTACTTAAATCTCTGTAAATCCACGCTTTGTTGGGCCATTTCCCTAATGGCCCTCCAGGGCTGAGCAGAGCCAGACTTGTGGCATTGCTGGGGTTTTAGGGATTATTAACAATATCTTTGCTCTTCAGTCATTCTTGATGCCTCCCAAGGAATTGCTGTGATGCAGATCGTGCAAGTCAGACGAATAAATGTTATTTAACATCAGCTTAAATTCCTTCTCTGGTCTTTCTAAGCCAGATGAATAAATGTTATTTAACATCCTTCTATGGTATTTCCATAGAGGAATGTTTTATCAACACAAGTTGAGGTTTATGGAGCTTTGGAGGTTTATCCCCTTCCATGATGGGAGTAGGAATGTGACCCTACTACTGGCTCTGAGGACACTGCACCTGGCATCTGTGGATAAACTCCCCATTTTTTCCTTTTATCTTTTTTTCTTTCTAATGCATTAATTTTTTTTAATGCATTACATTAAATTTAATGCACAAACAGGCCTGCAATTATTGTGATGGAATTCACTCTCAAATGAGGAAGTGCCAAATTTCCAATGTTTCCATTCCAGGCAGTGCCACTTGCTGAGGGTCCTTCTGGAGGCTTTAGGGGAATATCTGGCACCATCAAAGACTCAGATTCATATCCTTGTGCTGACAGTGAAAGCTTGAGGGGTGATGGTAGGAAGATTACAGGACATTAGTATCCACTTTGCCTTGCAGTTGATCAAGATCTGAGCTTCTCTTTAGGATGTGAGAGTTTGAACTTGGGCGAGGAGCAAATCCACAGCCTCATCTGGCTGCTAAAATCTCTCATCTGGAGCGCATAAATCAAGGGAAGTCATCTCATGTCAACTCAGCTAATCGCTTTTGGACTTGGGTTTACCTCCAGTGTGGCCAGGCTACATTTGCAGACTGGTTGACAACTGAATCTGGCTGGAGATGAGCAGAACTTTTGATCCTCCAAGCTCCTATAAATTCATTTTGATGTGGGGTAATAATAAATTTGCCCTGTAAAACTTGAAGCGACAGATCACACCACAAGAAATCAGTGCTAATGCAGGGATAGAACAGAACGACTGCAAAACTTTCCTCAAACCTTTTTAGGAAAGTTGGTGGGAATTCCCAACATTTTCATTTGTACCCTTTCCTATTTTTCCACAGAACTGCAGCTGGCAAACAGATCTGGCAGCCATTTAAAATTATCTGACGATTTTGGAGGTGTTTGCTCCTCAGGTGGGGTTGGGGAGGAATATTGATATTCTCCAAAAGGCCAGAAAACAAGAAAAGCTCACACATTTGCATTTCAACTACAGATAATTTAAAATGTTACTTATTGAAACGAATACTTGGGGGGGGGGGAATTAGTTATTTGGATTTGCATGTTCAGTGGGATCACTGAGGAGAGACTTCAGCATCCCAAAAAGCTGGAGAGTCATTACCATATGTTCTGGCTGCAAATCTACAGCACAGGGAAAGGGAGGTTAACACAGGGCTCAAAAGTGGTAAAAAGACTTAATAAGGAATTATGAGTTCTAAAAGTCAAGAGAGATTCAGTTAAACCAGGAACTTATTAAGAAGAATTAAATCAATTTGAAATTCATCAATAACCAGTATGAAATCACACTGAAAATAAAAATGCCGGTATAACAATCTTGATGATACTGAGACTTGTTGTTAAATGTTAAAAATGAACTAAAATGGTTTCTTCTTAATTTTTTTTGGTCTTTACTCATTTAATTCCCTTCACAACAGAATGTTAGCTAGAGGTACTTCAGCTGCACCTCTGGGTTTATTTCAGTAATCATATGCATTATGCATCATATATTATGCATTTCTGTACAACTCTGCATTGTGCATTCATTGCTTATGCATTTCTGTATCATTTTCCTACCTTTTCTGCTATGGATCAGAAAAGATTATGTGCAAAGAGTCATTCCCAGACCTTGCAGAAAACAGGACAGACGTGTTGTTGCATTTTTAGGGCTCTTTCCTCAGACAATTATTTTTCACAGCTCCTCACTCTGACAGGGCAGGGACATGTGCTGGAGCTTGTCCACTTAAATCACCGATGGAACACCACCAGGAACTGATGGTTCTCCTCAGTAATGTGGTTCAGTCTGAAAATTAGACATATGGGGCTTCTAATTTCTTCCTGCTCATCACTACAGGGCTGGGGGTTCACCTCTCACATTTCCCTTCAGAGGATAAAGGTCCTCCCTTCCTGCTTGATGTTGGGGAAGCCAGGCTGGAGAAGACCTTCTGACTCAATCTCTTACCTTATGAAAGGATCAGGATGGTTTGGGATGGATGGGACATTAAAGCCCATCCAGTCCCACCCCCTACCAAAGGCAGGACACCTTCCACTAGCCCAGGCTGCTCCAAGCCCCGTCCAACCAGGCCTTGGACACTTCCAGGGATGGGGCAGCCACAGCTTCTCTGGGCAACCTGTGCCAGGGCCTGCCCACCCTCACAGGGAAGGATTTCTTCCCAATATCTTATGTAAATCTACCCTCCTTCAGCTTAAGACCATTCCCCCCTTGTCCTGTCACTGCACAGTCTTGTCCCAAGTCCCTCTCCATATTATTCTGTTAATATTTTGGTTTGGCTCCTACCATAAGTTACTTCTAGTCCTTAACTTGTACCAGATCAGTTAAAAGAACTGGTATTGTGATGCAGTACCATGGGACAGGCAGAACCCACCCACCAGCTCCTCCCATTCCCTCCACGCTCTGATTTGTTCCAGTTCCTGCACTGGCACGTTCCTGGGAATGGGTTCAACTCCAAACTCCACATTCCAGCTGAATGGTTGCTCCATGATGAGCTTTCCCCCTCTGCTGTCACCACAGGACCCATCACATTCACCTGACCAGGCCTGGAACAATCAAACCAGTTCCCTTTGATCACCCCCCTGGTTCCAACGTATTCCCTTTGATCTGGAGGGTTCGCTACTGGAACAGGCAAAGGGAGGAAGCAGAGTGGGGAAGGAGGAATTTTCTTCTACTGGGAAGCTTCAGTCCCACCCTGACTTTAGTACTGGATTCCTGCTTTGAGGTACAGGCTCCTTTGAAGCCTTACATGGGCTTCAAAGCACCTTCAGAGGGAGAGGACAAAAACGGGCAACTCCAGCTTTTAATTCGGTCCTTAATTTAGTTCTGCGAAACAAGAGGAATTTATCTGTTTTTTTCTCAGGGCTGTAGGCACTGGAAGAACACAAAAAAACACCCCTCCTATCTGCTATTGGTTTTACCAGGCAAACCCAGTTCCTACTGAAATTTAAACCACCATGGGGAAAGCTGCTTGTTTATCACACAAACCATCAGAGTCTGCAAAAAAATTGAAATTCCTCCCCCACAAATCATGAGGTTTCTACATCTGCTGGAGAAGTGGAGCCAATCTAAACCCTTGTTGATGTGACTAATAAGGTTAGATAATTGGATTTCTGGCAGATTAGTTTAACAGCAGCCAACCATTCCATTTGGAAGTTCTCTTTGGACAAGGATAATTGGTACTTGCATATAAAGGATATAATGCAGCACATTACACTGACCCATTAAGCATGAAAGCTTGCCTAGGTACTGGTAATAGTTTAAAAAAATTATTTTATATCTATTTCTATCACTTAAACACAAAAGAGATGGGAAAATGAGCTGGGAATCTACAGACCAGGCAGCCCCTCTTTAGTTCCTGAGGAAACTATGGAGTAATTCCCTCATGGAAGCTTCTTCCAGGTACACAAAGGGCAAGAAGGTGACTGGGAAGAGGAAGTATTTACCAAGGATAAATCACATCTGACTGCCCTCTGGGATAAACCTGCTCATGGATGAAGAGCTGTGGTTGTCTCAGCCTTAACAGTGTGACAAGTCCTCTACTTGTTGACATGTTGGTAAGATCTGGACTGGACAGCGAGGTGGGTGGAGGAAGGGGCTGCACTGCTGATCTCCAAGGGTGGTGGCTCAATGACTCTGGAAGTCTGAGAGAGAGCCAGGAAGAAATTTTGCCAAATTTAAGGAAGTCCTGAATCTGGGATGGCAGAGCTGCAAGCAGCAGGACAAGGATGTGGTGGACAACAAGCTGAACACGAGCAAGCATTGTGGGGCCAAATGTGCCCCTGACTGCACCCACAAGGGCATGACCAGAGGGCCAACAGGATTATCTGAACCAGGGTTGGAATGCTGCATCTGAGGGCCTCAGATAATCCAGTGTAATGCCCAGACTGGACCAGGTTACTGCCAGAGGTCCCATCCAACCTTGACTTCATCTGCAATTCTCTGCTTTTTACAAGCCTGTGATCTTCACTCCACAAAGGCCAATCTGAGATACTCAGCAAACTCTATCATTCCACTATCTGCAAAACCATAAATGGACAGGTTGATTACACCTTGTTACAGGGAAATGTTCACTCCAAACCCACTGAAAAGAGGTTTATTATATCTGCACTTGTCATATCAATGCTACCTCCATAAAGAAAGAGGCTGCACTGCCACAGGAAATATAACATCGAGTACCTACAGCCCAAGACATCTCCGACTTTAACATGAGGCATTTTTCTTCTCAAAAGGAAAAAAAAATTGAGTGAAATATTTAAGACATTCATTCATTAAAATCACCCAACTATTCCACACAAAGCTGGTTTCCTTCTGTCAGGAAAATATGGGGCCATAAATTTAGCTATAAAGTCACCCTCGGATTTTTCATGATCTATACAATTGTCCAAATAAAAAATGGCAGGCAACAAAAGGAGAGCATCTGACAGGAAACTGGTTAAATGGCATCCCAGCGAGCATTTCAATCTTTACAGTATCACTGGAGTCAAACATAAGAAAGAATGATTATGCAATAATTGGATGAAGCCAAAATACAGTTCACAACCTTTGCACACGCCACCCAGCACAAAACAAATCAAAGCAATAAAGCTGATGCCATTTCCCTTGCTAAAGTCTCCCCACGCAGATATTCATTTACTCTGCCTACAGATTTATTAAGAGTTGGTTCACACCAAAAAAAAAAAAAAAAAAAAAAGTATGGAAAAGGATAAGGTTTTTCATCCAACAAAGAAAACTGCCAATATAAAGGGGAAAAAAGCAAACAATACATGTCAAACTTTATTGCAAAATTCACAAGGTCATATCCTGAACTGACAGAGATTTCAGCGTGAAGGAGCTCCATTGGCTTATTCCATAACCCCACCTGGCCTAACTAGTCTTAAACTCAATCCATAAGCAAAGTTTCAAGGGAAAGGAGGTCAAATGAAGGATGTGAGGAAACTTTCTTTCCCTCCACTTGTCTTTCAGAAGTCAATGCTATCAGGATAAGAAGGTTTGTGAGTATTCAAGGCCTTCCCTCAGCAAGTTAAAATAAAAATGCTACTTCAGTATTTTAGTTTTTGCAGTGCCTGTGTGGCATGAAAAAGCACTGGCACTGACTGGAGAGCTTTTTTCCTCTTCAAAATCCATAAAATAGTAAGGAATATCAAAATGACAAGATCCTAGGGACGATAAATCCTTAGAGGTTATAGTTTCTGTTCCTGCATTATCAGCCTTCCTTTACATCCAATTTCACTGAGCACCAAACTCCTCTTTGTGAGTCACAGTGACAATTTAAGACACCTGTCCTTGCTCTTGGACCATAACAAAAGGTTTCATTTACCACATGCAAATTTCTCCTTCAACAGCAATTTAAATCCAGCAGCTGAAAACTCCACAGCCCCTCAAGAGTTATGGAAAACAAGCAAATCCACAATTACATTATTTCTTCTCGAACAAAAACCTTTACGTTTTGTCAAAGACCAGCTGAACCTTTCTCACAAACTTCAAATGTCTGAAGCCATCTCCTTACCCTCTGGAAGCATCTGGTGGAATGGAATTCACACTGCATCATGTCAAAGAAGATGGGGATCGTGGCTTTCCGCAGCTCGGTTTCCGGTATCAGCGTCATTTCCAGGATGGGCCCCACCATTTCCGGGATGAACTTGATTTTATGCTGACCTTTAAGAGAAAAGATGCATTTCAGAGTTAACAAACAGCCACTGATGGTGGGAGGAGGTACAAAAGCTGTAGCAATAAATCCTCATGGAGCAAAATAAAGTATTTTTTAATATCTGCTCTACTGAAACATTTCTTTTCTTCTTTATTTTTTTTCTTTTTCTTTTCTTCTTTTTCTTCTCTTTTTATCTTCTTTTCTTCTCCTCCTCCTCCTTCATTATTATTCATTTTTACTCTTGCTATTAATATTATCACTACCATTATTACTTGTGGCACAGGAGGGGAGGTAAGTGATGTGTACAAACCCAAATTAACAAGAGTTGTCAAATCACTCGGCAAACGAGGACTTACCACATTTTTCCAGCGAGAATTTTCACACTACTAAATTATCCAGGGTTTATTTTAAAAACACAACTTCTGGCTGGCAGGGAAGAAGGCTAAAAGGCACATCACTTGTATTAACTTATTTAGACTTGTGTGTCTTCCAGAGTGTACAAAATGTTCTCTGTGTCAGTCTATCAAAGTGTCACCACGAGTGCAGCCTTACAGAGCCTCGAGACACGAAACTCCAGCTCACCCAGCTGACAATATGCCTCCTTTCCTCAGGGGTTGAGCTCACTGGCAAACTTGATTTCGTATTTCTCTTCCCCAGAGAAAGCTGCTCCTCCCCCAGCCCTCCCTGCTACGCTCTCCACACATGCAAGAGAAATCAGAGCTTAACAGGAGCGTGGCACCTAATAAATGTTGGACCAGGAGAAAATATTACTGTTAATATTATGAGTTAAATGAATGCAGTGCTGCAAACGACCTGTTAAATGACTTCAGGGAAAAATCACAGAACCGTGGAACAGTTTGGGTGGAAGGGACCTTCCACTAGACCAGGCTGCTCCAACCTGGCCTTGAACACTTCCAGGCATGGGGCAGCCACAGTTTCTCTGGACCTGTGCTGATGTTTTCCCGCCCTCACTGTATGATGACACTGGCACAGAGCTCCAGGCAGAGCACTCCTTGGCAGAAGTTTAGAAAATACAACTAAATTCCTCTCCCAGCAGCAGGATTCATTTGAACCTCAGCACAGCAGGAGCTCTTTCTCACAAATGTTGTGTTATGGGTGTCCCCCATCAGGCTCACACCCTGCTCAGGAATCCACTGCTGTGCTTCACACCAAACTTCCCGGGATTTCAGCTCACTTAAGGAGCCCTCAGCCCCCATCAGACTCTTGCTTCCCGTTGCATTTACCAGTGGTACAGGACAGAAACAGATTGTAACCCATTTATATTCCACTGCACTACACCACTGTGACAGTAACCAGTGAAGTCTTTAATTAGCAGTTTCACTTTCGACCAGAACGAACATACATCTCAACAAATGTAATCACGACAAAATCCTCTACTAACAACACACACTGCTTTTTTCTTTTTTTTTTTTTTTTTTTTTTTTTTTTTTTTTTTTTTTTAGCAGATGTAATTTAAATTACTCAATTTGGCAAACTTTACAATCCCATTATCATTAGCAATCCTATCAGGGCAAATTAATACTCAACTAAAACTCTGACTTCGGGTGCTGTTGCAGAGCTGGTTGTTGGTGAGGAATATCAAGTCAGAGGAGTGAAGCTTTCCTCGGTTTCTCCTACAAGTATTATTACATTTGGCCTCTCAGGTGAGAGATTTTTTTGTATTATGCCTGAAGAGTGTCAGAGTCAATGTGTCAGAACACAACTGATGGTGACAGAAGTTATTTGTTGTGCACAGATTCAGTGTCAGGAAGTTCTCCCTGGGCCACGGAGGGGTTTTTTCCATGGCTTCGAGCACAGGGATTCCCTCAGAAAAGTGACAAACAGCTTTCAAACTGCAGACATGAGCAACTGAAAATCCATGAAGGATGAAAGTGTTTGATCCTGTTTCCTCTTCTCTAGGGGAAAGTCCATGAACTGGGAGCCCTGGTGACATCCACCTGATGCCACGACACACGCTGGTGATGTGACAGCACACACACACACACATTTGCTATGGTGACATGATCCTGTGTGATGTTGTGCCACAACAGAAAGCAGGGGAGCAAAGCAGGAAAGGCAATAACCCTCCCCTGGCCCTCTGGAGACTCCACCCCTCTGCCTGCATCAGCAGCACTTCCCGATAAACAACCCAACAACGAATTCCTCATTTTTTTTCCCTGTGGGAGGGCGGGAACTCCCCCACAGAGACTCAAAATTTGACGAGGCTGGAAGAAAATTGAGGCTTCTCTTTTGGAACCCAAAGTGTGCAGCTGTTTTAAGAACCACATGTAAAGAAAGCATCCTTTGAACGTGCAAAGACTTCCCCTTGCAGCGTGTCCTGCCTTCCCCGTGCTCACCCAGCAGGAGCTCATCCCACCAACCAAACCCAGCGCTCTCTTTCTGGATAAACAGGCAAATCTCTTTTCCCAGGTTCTTCCCATCCAAATTTGGGCCACAAACCCCCCTGACCAAGTTGCCAGCAGGCTCACCTCTCCCTTGGGTTGTTCAGAACATGCATGACTAACCCAGAGAGTGTTATCTGGAGTGACTCCTGTTTATGCAACGCCCAAAGTTCAGGGCTATTTTTAAGCCCGGCCTCCCCTCCAACGACATCAGCGTCTCTGTCAAGACACCTTTGGTGACGTCAGGCGCTCGGAGGGATGGGCTGGATGGTGGGAGCTCGCTGCAAGACACCACCAGCAGCCAATTCACCTTCAGGAACTTCCCTTTTCCATCTGCCTCCAGCCGCTTCAGACGTCAACAACGGAAGGGCTGTTCTCCAAACCGCCTTCCCCTGACCAACTCCTCCACAAGGAGATGATTTTAAATGGCACTGCAGTTTCTTTACCACAGAGCTGTTGAAAACATCACCCCTGCAAACCTGGGCATGTGGCCTCGTGTCAAACTGCTGGGCTGTGGCTGCTAAAATTGCATCAGGTAACGCTTTTAAATGTGTGGGTTTTGAGCTCCAAGACATTTCCAAGACAAAGGCCGTGGCTTGTTTTAAGCAGCTCTGATACTTAATGTCTCACCAAGGTTTAAGCAGCTCTGCTTTCCACAAAACAGTGGCTCAAAAAAGAATGTTATTTTAAAGTTCAGGTGGTGATATGGAAGGGAAAAAAGCCTCTAAAGTGCTGCTCTGCACTAAAAACGCTCTTTGCTTTTTTTTCTTCTATTTATAAAGAGAGGAAGGTGTGGCCATTGCAGCCCCCACTGCAGCAGAAACATGAAGGCAAGGAAAAAGTTCTAGAATTTGTATTTTCCTCTTTCACTTCAGAAAATAAATTATTCTTTTATAAGTGTATTATGGCTGGAGGACTGTCTTGCTCCCACCTGGAGAGTTTTAACTCGGCAGGCACCATGTGTTAATCATGGCATTTAGGGACAAAACCTGATGAGACACAACAGTCATTTTTGAGGCTTATCCCTACCTGTTAATCCATAAATCAAAAGTCAGGCTTGGTTTGGTTTCATCGTATCTTATGCACAACGGCACAGTCATAAAAATTCTGTGCTCAGGCACATTCCAGAATCCCAGCTTTTCACTTCTGATTTAGTTTCTGAACATACACATGAATAATTTGACTAATGCAGTGAAACTTCTAAGATAAGAGTGTCAGGCACCCCCCAATCGATTCCCCTGCAGAGCCAAGTGGGAATTCTTTCTTAATTGGTGCTGTGACATAGATGAGATTGGGGAAGAGCCAGAAGTTAAACATGATCTGCATGGACAATCTGTGACAGAGATGAGGAAAAGCAAGAAGAAGCACAAAGGCTGTCATGGATTGGGGTCCTGCCTCCCATTTACCTTCCTCTCCCAGCTTTTGTTGGGAAGAGCAGCAATTTTCTGACTCTCTCACGATGTGAGATTTCAGCATTAATGATCCCAGATGTGAAGAGAATCACAGATATCAAAGCTAGAGGAGGTCACAGAGGCATCTACCTGGATAATTTCCATTTATAAAAAATCCATTGAAAATAAAAGGCTTTCAAGACAGCACAGAAAGAAATATTGGAGAAAACACCACCCCTCGGGCCAATCGATTCCCAAAACTCCAGGGGAAATTATTACCCTTGTTAATGGTGAAGAAGTGATCCCTGGAGTGACTAAATAACCTGTCTAAGAGCAGGCAGTATAAAAGGCACAATGCACTCCACACACCCAGCCTGGATAGAACAACTTCCGGTAACGACAGCTGATGGAGAACTCTGCATCAACCTTCCTACTTTCAGTCCAGTAAAGTCTGGGAGAGGTTTAAGAATCTAAAGAGGCCAAAGAAATTAGTCAGGATAAAGGATGGCTGAGGGAGCTGGGGGGGCTCAGCCTGGAGAAAAGGAGGCTCAGGGGGGACCTTCTGGCTCTGCAACTCCTTGACAGGAGGGGGGAGTCGGGGCAGGGTCGGGCTCTGCTCCCAGGGAACAAAGGATGGGATGAGAGGGAACGGCCTCAAGCTGGGTCAGGGGAGGTTTAGGTTGGGTATCAGGGAAAATTTCTTCACCTAAAAGGGCTGTCCAGCCCAGGGCAGGGGTGGAGTCCCCATCCCAGGAAGGATTTCAAAGCTGTGTGGATGTGGCACTTGGGGACATGGGTTAGTGTTGCCTTGGGGGGACGGCTGGACTCGATGATCTTTTCCAACCTTAACAGTTCCATGATCTATGAATACAGGACTGTGGGCCTGGAACAGGGAAAGGTTTGGCTAATTACCAGCAAAGAGACTGCCAGGATCCTGTGCTGGATGTGCAGCATCAGGCACGACACTGATTTTATTACCTGTCTGTCAAGTCCCATATCAGTTGTGCACTAAAGCTTTAATCTCTTCTCCAGACACTTAATTCACGAAAGATGCTTCTAATAAAAAGTGAACTCAGCTGCTCTCAGAAGCCTTTTCTCATCATTCCAGCAGATAGGATGCAAATTCTGTGATATCAAATACTTATGAACCCTTGGCATTCCGTTCTCTCACAGATGCCGGGTTTTTTCAGCTCTCAGCAACAACACCTCAGCCAGAGATAGAAGTGAAGTGGCAAATGCATTTATTTCTGATAATTTAAGGAAGTTTTGATAAAACTCCGAAAAGTTGAAGTGTCTGTGCTGTTAAGCTCGGGAAAATGAAATCTGGCAGATGAGTACACTCAGGTCACAGTAAATACTCCGTTTCTCAGGAAATTCAATCCCATATAGTTAAATTATACCCACAGAGCAGCCCGGGCTGGAGAAAGGCAGAGATGTCTAATTTACCCACGAACTCCAGAGAGCTCCAAGCTCCCATTCTTTCCTGAGTCACTCTGATGCAGCCAAACAAGACTGCAAGTCAGACTTTAAGCTGCATTTGCAGGCTAAGTTACTGATAACCCTTGAACACATCCATTTTGCTACACTCCAGCTTACTACATCCACAAGCAAGTGAGTATTTATGTGTAGACATATTTATATGTATATGGATATTTTTAAGGGGGGGGGGAACCATTCAAGAAGTATCATCATAATATTTCTTTTCATATTTAGCAAGGGGTTGAATAGCATGGAAAAAAACAGAAGATACATAAATAGGAACAACAGTTAAATGGTGAATTAAATATGCAGATTTCTTAAATCACCTGCTTTTTAAAAGCCTTCTGGAAGTCTATTATTATTTCAAAAGAAACCAAGTTCATTTCATGGAATGGTTTGGGTTGGAAGGGACATTAAATATCATCTCATTCCATCCCCCAGCCATGGGCAGGGACACCTTCCACTAGGCCAGGCTGCTCCAAGCCTTGGATGTTTCCAGGAATAGTCCTTGGTTTATAGGAACACTGAGGGAAAACAGTATGTTAGAGGTGCTCAGGCTACTTACCCAGATTGTACCACATGTCCCTGATTTCAAACCCAATCTGCCTTCTCATATCACCATACCTTAAAGAGGAAAACAAGAGCACCATTAAAATAAAATTAATCTAATACTTTAAGGCAGATAAATCCAATTTCAAATTCTGATCAGCATTCAAAAATATGGGAAATTACAGAAGAGGTTCTCAAATTGAATCCATAATCCTGAGATTACCTGGCCACCTGTAAACATCAAACTTTATAGAACCCCTTGGAAAAGGGAAGAGACAGAGGCTGCAAGCCTTGGTGGCCCATCAGCACCTTCTGTTCCTCACACTGGGTTTCCTGCTCTCCCTCAAAAGACCCTAAAAATCTCATTTCTCTCAAGGGGAGAACAATCACCTGTGCAAAACCTCCCTCTGAAATGATTTTCACGTTACCTGTGAAATTTTTATATTCCACTCCCTCTCCACATTAATACCAGGAAAGCTCAGTGAATGAAAAACATTCCATCGCCTTCAGCAACGAACCAGAACGAGCTCCAAGAATGTATTTGCTACGTGGAATATTTGTAAGGTAAAGATCATTACTTAAACAACAAGATGAGCAAAACTGTAATATCTGGCAACCTGTAGGATTTCTGTGGGATAACAATGAGACACTCTGTGATTAATGTGGATTGAAGAGAATCTTCTGCATCGTTAAGAATCTGTTATTATCTAATGCTTAAATGCAATGTTTAGCAAAACCTACAAATTACAATAATTAAATTTTAATTATTAAATATTTGGCATATTAATTGAAATATATACTTAAAGAGATGGATGAGTGTGATATTGAATTAACTGATTAATTCTATTCCTTTTGGAAGTGGCTTCACACAGCAATGAAAGTCAGCGCCTCCAGACCACACATTTATTGCATCTTGAAGAATTTATAGTCTTGAGTCCCATCTCCAAAACATGATTACACTGAAGATAACACTTTGTAAATTCATTAGAAACAAAGATTTACAATTTGGCAAACTTCATTAAGTAACCACTTCAAACAACTTAATCTATTTACTTCTATCAGCAGTGAGAAATGTCTGTTGATTTCTTGAATTTCCTCAACAAGAAATACTGCTCTGCTTAATATAAAAATCACTCAAAGGAGATTTCTGCTTGAGGTTCCCATCCTGACAAGAGGGATTATCAGTCCACAGACATATCCAGCCCTGTTGTCTCTTTGTTCTGGTCAGGAGTCAGATCTGAACTAAAACCCTCATGTAGGTGCACACCAGTGCTGGGTGGAGAGGACAAGGAGATTCTAAATAAAATTAAATTAAATTAAAATAAATTTACCTGGCTCTACAACACCATCTCAGTTTCTTTCTGAAAATGTGTAACTGTAAAGTTATTTACGATATTTACAGCACGAGCCCAAAAACCTGAGCTCTGCTTGACACCACTTTTCCACCGAACTTGTAAATATTCCTGTTTCATCAAGGAAGGCCCAAGACTCACAGAAGGTGTATCAGAAGATAAAAGAGCTTAAAAATTCTCTTTCAAGGCTCAGGTAAAGCACAGCTTCCAAAGGAAGCACTTCAGAACTCACGATGGAGCGGTTGAGTTTACAGGGCAAAATGCAGCTGCCAAAAAAAAAAAAAAAAAAAGGGATGGGATGTGGAGCCTTCCCTGAATTTTCTGCTCAAAGCCTTTCACACAGTGAGAGCAAAAAGCCTTTAAATTCAAGTCAGTGCAGCAGTGATGAACTGTCCCTATTGTCACTGTGATTTCTCTTATCATAATAATATACAGAAAGGTTGGAATTTCGAAGGAGCAGCGATAAAAATGCCTCTTCTCTCTCTCTCTCTAGACATTTAATATAAATTGTACACACAAGGAGCCTGAGCTACACTTGCTCAGGGAATCAGAGCTTTGAAATTCCCCATTTTTGTGCAGTACCTGTGACCTGACTACGGGAACACTCTGCTCTTACAGCTGCTCTTTCCAAACATTATGGCACGGAAAAAGAATCCCCACATTTGTCTGAAATCACATCAGTGGCTTTTCTCTGCCTGGTGTTTAGTTATGGAGTGACAAGGTCACTGCTCTGGAACCCCAAAAGAAAGCCAGGGGGAAACACTGCTAGGACAGAGGGAAACAGCCTCAAGCTGTGCCAGGAGAGGTTTAGGTTGGATATCAGGGACAATTTCTTCCCTCAGAGGGTGGTCAGGCATGGGGACAGTGGTGGAGTCCCCACCCCTGGAGGGATTTCAAATCCATGTGGATGTGGCACTTGGGGACATGGATTAGTGGTGGCCCTGGTTAATGGTTGGACTTGATCTCAGAAGTCTTTTCTACCCTTAATAATTCTCTGATTAAACAAAATATTCACGCTCTGCTCTGATTTCCAGGTTTGTTTTTTTTCTTTTTTTCCCCCCCGGGACAGCTTTCCTTTGCTGTGGGATTCTGACTAGCAGGGGGGCAGTTCAGGCTCCCCGTGTGGAGCCGGGCAATGTAATCCCTTTTAACCAGGGAAGCAGACAAGGCTGCACTCATCCAAAGCCATTCTTGAGGGATATCACACTGGAACTGGCTGCACTTACAAAAATTCCCTCGAAAAGGCCGTCGGGGATTAAGCAATAAAGAGCCCACGTAAAATGAGATTAGAATAAGGAGGGAGCTGAAGTGATTTAAAAATGCAGTTTTATAATATGTTAATGCTTCTGCAAAGTCTTGACTTTATGAACATCCTGCAGCATAAAATACTGTCTTCATCAGTAATGAATCATGTAATTTAGATCTTGATTCAAGGGTAGAAACACATGCAATACTTGATTCATGTTTTTAAAGCCAACCTTTCATTACACTGTGATTGCATCTCAATTTGAATAGATTTAGCTAAGAAATTAGACTAAAATTATATCAATAGACCTTGAGTTCTTGCCCCTGATTTAGATGACGAACAGGACTTACTTGTTAAGGATTTTTGCTCTTTTAGCACTTGAAAAATTCTCCAGTTGTAAAGATTCTTGTGTGAGGAAAGCCACAGCCAGGTGGAAGTAGTTGTTCCAAAGCTGAAAGCCCCCAAAATGACAAGAATAGGTATAATGAATTCTCTGAAATGTTTTTCTGCACAACTACAAAACAACTTAAAAGTCTCTAAATTATGCACATAAATATTTAAAGGAGAAAATAACAGACACCACAGAGATGGTGCCTCTCGATAAATTCTTAGCACATCTCCTCGTTGTCTTCGCGTTTCCATGAAATATCTCCCATCTGCAAACCCTAACTCATCGTGTTTTGATGAGTCAAGTCAAATTCCAGCCCAAAGCCATCCCTGTGATTCTGGGACTGCACGACAAGACCCACAAGAATGGATCACAAATACCTGAAACAACTTAACTGGGGTAACTGGTCAGGACAGCACATAAAATCACCAAAATTGCGTGTTTAGGGCAGAAATTTATGACAGTCCCCAAGACACTGGTGGGTTTTTTTCTTACCTGTAACTCAAAGTTGGTTTGATCAAGGAATTTTTTGTTGAGCATATCTGCATATTGATTAATTGCTCTCAGGAAGACTCTGAAAGATCAAGAGAAAATGATAATTACACACTTTTCTGGGGTACCTTTGTATATCTGGCAACATAATCAGACAAAAATCTGAGCCTGTCTGGACGGTGAAATTTGAGGCTGTTACTGGAAGAGCAGTGTGATCTCACCACTGTTAATACACAGAATTTTATGCAGATGTTCTCCAAATTAATCAAGTAAATTAGCATATGCAGCAACACACGGAATGTTTGGGGTGATATCACTCGTCTTTAAAATATCTCACAATAATCAAGAGAGCATTAAAAATTCAGTTTTTTTGAAAAATATATCTATTTTTAAAACTGAAGATTTCAATGTTGTATTTAAACCAGACCCACAACTGGTTGTATCTTAACTTGCAGGTGAAGCAAAACACACTTTTAAACACGAGGCAGAAAATCTTTTACTCATGGCAGAACAGAAATGCTGCTGAAGGACAATCTTCAAAACACCGTTCACTGCTCTACTTCCAAAATGCTAATTCAGTACCCTCTGCACTTATTGAGTCTCTAAAATGCTTCTTAAATTGCAACAGGAGTTGGCCTGACAAGCTGTAAAGAGAAACCCAAATGGCACGGGAGAAGTAGGTCACTACATATTCATGGTGCTGAAAAACAAACATATTATTCTTTGGTTGCCTGATCTCCATTTTCAAAACAAACATTAAGAGTTCCTCCCGAAAACTTGGAATTAATGCTCTGCAAGTGCCAGCTGATGCCCAGACAAATGAGTTTGTCTTCTGGGGAGCTGTGGTGGAGATTTATATCTCCTCAAAGTCCCCAACAACCTGAAGACCTCTCATGACATGAATTAGTTTTTCTCCCCCACCCCAACACCAATTTTAAGACGACATTTCACCGTGGAATTCAAATAACAAACTTAATCTTCCTTCAGGCTGACAAATAAATACCAGAATTATTTAAAACAGACCAGAAAAGGTGGTTGGAAAGATCTTTTACTGAATTTAAGATACCTACTGATCTCTCATACAAATAATTAATAACCAGCTAAAACTCTGGTAACCCAAGAGAAATGAAACCTCCAGAAAACACATGGGCAACATCTTGCCAAGAGATTATTTATATATATTTATACATGGGCACTATGTTACCAAGGGATTATTTAGTATATGTTTATATATGGGCAACATGTTGCCAAGAGATCATTTATGTATATATTTATGTATTTATATAAATTGACAGAGTAAGGCATTGGGTTCTTTAGAGAGGTTGTTTATTTATGTATTTAAGTAAACAAATAAAGGAAAAATTTTGATGCCACTGGGATGTATCTAGTATAAAGTCAGATCACCCCCAGAGCAGCATAACAGAGGAGTGAAAATAAAACTTAAAGTTAGGAAAGAAAATAGAAAAGATTTAAAAATACGGAAGTATTTATAAAATAAAAACAATATATATATAAAATTAAATCCACACATATATGTAGGTATATTTTATAATATTTCCCTTTACAGATAAGATGGCAGAGACATCTTTGCCCTTGCACCCAGCACGCACAAGGATGAATTTCAGGAGCAGCCCTTCAGCCCATTATTCAGCATCTTTGTCAGTGGCAACAACTTCATTAAGAGATTTTATAAATGAGCTGAATGCAGCAAACACAATAACACTCTGCACTGATCCAAAATGTATGTATTTGAGATCTATGATTCAATTACTGAGCTGTAGCACATACCAAGATTGAAACCCCAGTTATCTGTGTAATCAGACAACCACCGGTTTGATCCGTTGACTTATCCCCTGGCTTGGTTTGTGCTTTTAAAGTCTGATAATACAATGGGATTCATAAATCTTCCCAGAAGAATTAGCAGTTTAATGTGCTGGGAAGGGCCATCCAAGGCTCCTTTCCTCATGGAGATAAAACTGGTTCCAACTCAGGAAGGACTGTGCCTACAACTTAATTCTGCTGCCTCAAGACATCACTGTGATGTATTCAATCTAATTAAGCTTTGGCACGATCTCATTACTTTATATACCATTGTTTTCCTTTAAACTGTAACTCATTTTTCCCTTATGTTCATTCTAGTGGATACCAATGAGGAACAAACAATGCAGGTTCTGCTGTAAATTGCAACTGGAGAAGGACCAGAGCACACAACTGGAGCTGCAATTCAACAACTCCGTCCCCTCCCAGCCCACGCGCTGCCCCCAAAGTCACCAGGTGGCTTTAGGAAGGCAGGTGTTCCTCCAGCATTCCACAAAAGAACACCCAGAGAGGAGATGCAGAGATTTAAGCGTCGATTTTCGAATTATTTATTCAAACCCCAATTTGAATTTGATTTGATTATGCACTGAGTCTTTCTGTTGCTGGATAAAACACCTTGTAACGCAGGTCAGTGAAGAAGTCGCAGTGGAAGTCAACAGAACAATGTTATTATTACTACTATTACTATTATTACTATTGCAGTATATCTTCATTTGCAAATCAAATGCCATCCAAGGAGGGTTTTATGCCCATTTCAACCAGAACTGAAAGAACTGCTGGAAATATTGATGGTCCCTTCACTACAACATGGTGGACAGCAGATGACTATTGCAGATCATGGTCCTGCAAAGCGAACCGTGACTGGCACAGCACAGGAACAGTGAGATCCATCCTGAATAATCCAGATTTAACTGACGAAAAGGGAAGATATGAAGTGGATTTACCAGCAACCAATAGAAGTACTACAACCCCATGGCACAGTCACTAGAACCATCTGGTCATGGAAAAACCCACAGCGCTTTTTAGCGCCTTTTAGTTCCTCCAGCACCAGCAGAAAACAGCAGAATTGTGAAGATTTTTATCTGCTGAGGTTAATTTTCAGAATATCTCTTAGCTCAGTTGGTAGAGCACAGTGCTAATAACTCCAAGGACATGGTTGTGATCCCTGCACAGCCCATTCACAGGGAGTTGGGACTCCATGACCCTTGTGGGTCCCTTCCAACTCAGAATGTTCTGTGACTGCCACAAGAAAAGAAAGAGTCTGTGATAAAATACATCTACATGGGTATTAAATGCCTCCAAGGATGGGGATTCCACCCCTGCCTTGGGCAGCTGTGCCAGGGCTGGACAGCCCTTCCTATGAAGAAAAACACTTCAGGTTTATGCCCAAACAAAATTTGCAAGAGGAAGCAGAAATTTTTTTATTTCTTATTCCAGGTGTTACTTTAATCCTCCTCCAAAGCAGGGGCTGCCAATTTTCAGCAACTTCACTTTTAAAGTCCGAGAAACCAAACAAATGGAGGCAAATTTGGCTTTTAAAAACCAGACAGAATTAAACCAAATGCAAAGTTCTGTTCTGAAGAATAAAGAAGTTGGCTGCTGGAACACACTCAAGGATGAAAGGTGGACTTGGACATCACTGGGCCAACACACAAGTGATCAAAACTCCCTCCTACACTCAGATGGAGCATCACCCACAGTGCCATCCCTTATCTTGCTGTAATTAATAATGAAGATTAGTTTCCAGTTGCATATGCATAAAAAGAAGTGCTTTTCTTGAAATTCAGCTTCAATTACCAAAAGAATAGATTATCTGTGTCAGGAAGAGCCACAAAAGTTAAACCTTGGAAAAGAGAGAAGTTCAGAGACTGGAAGCAAACACAATGTTCTCTGCTGCCATGTGAAACAACAGAAGCTACTTCTAAGGTATTGGAAAAAGATTTCTTAGACAAAGGACTTTATCAACCCAATTAAAAGGAGGAAATTAACATTTCCTATGATGTGAGTGGAATAGAAGGAATATGATTAGGGAAGGAAGTCACTTCAGGATATGTGGGAGGAAGAATGACCATTGCTAAAGGGCGTAAGAATGTAGCAAACAACAAAATGACCACCTTGTTCAGCTGAAGTCACCACCCTTCAAGAATGACACAAAAATGTGGGGAGAGCTCAGGTGAGAGAGGACAGGAGATGGAGGAAACCACGGCAGAGGTTGGACATTAGGAAATACAGCTCATAAAGGGCAGAAATCCTCAAAAAAAAACCCCAAACCAAAAAGCCAGATGGAGCAAATATCTGTGCCCTGGGTGGGTCCATTCCCCTCGTCCTGCCTTGGGCAGTAATTTCTGCAGTGATTTCCCCACATTTATGGCTCTCACTCCAGAGTCAATACATCCAATAATATGCTGCTGCTCCACGAACCAGCTTCAGCTGCAACCAAGGACTTGTGGGTATTTTTCCTGTTACTGATGATTACTCCCACAGGTGGTTAATTGGTTTGTGGATTCAGAGACTGCTCCACCAAGTAGTGCAAAAACTAATGGTTTGATGTTGGAGTTTTCCAAAAGGTCCTTTTTTTTTTTTTTTCCTACAAACAACCTCACTGACTGCAGGAGGCTGGGAACATACATCAAATCCTGACTTCCAGTGGCAATTGTAAATGAAGAAGGGACAAAGGGATTCCATTTATAAATGTAACAGGAGTCACTGAGCCAAACAACTCATTTTTTTTCCTCTTTCTCAGGTACAGTCGTTTTTTATCCCACCATTCTCTCTCCTAATTAGTCAAGTGCCCTTATTTGCTCGTGTTTAAAAATATTCTGTGCCCCATTTTCTTCCCCTCAGCTTCTCACATTGTTTAAAAAAACTATTTGCGAGAGCTAAAGGAGCTGAAGAAAAGGGGATGCAGGACACCTCACATCAGATCAAACTGCTCTGCAAATGACTGTTCTGGAGAAATAACCTAGAGAGATATCCCAAAAGTAGAAATATTTTTACAGTCTATGCCATTTTTTTTACATTATTTAGTTTGTTCAGTTAGACAGGGATATGCATGTACACTGTATTTATGCAAAATATTTATGACAAGAAAATATGAGACAAGAGAAATCAGGAATGTCCTCCCCAGTATTTTTCCTTCAAAAAAGAGGGGAAAAGAAGGGACAAATGACTTCCCTAATGACAGAATAATTATCTAAACAAGAATACAGAGATACAGCTTAGAATAATTTCGGTTTAGCTGATAATTCGATAAAAGAGAGGGAATTTGGAGTGAGGTTCTAAAAGGCACTATTATGATGTCATTTCAGTTAATTTAGATGGAAGGATAATGAATGCTTTATGACAGCTCATCAGCCTTCCTGCACATCATCATGCTTCCCATGCCTGAGCTTTTGCTTCTCTGGGAGACAAATTTAGTGTGCTTGGATGAGACAGACCCCTCTTACCTCGTCAGGCTGTGTGTGAAACAACAGACCCAGACCTTGAAATCCCAGTGCAAACCCCAAACCTGAACAAATGCTCAGCAAGGCATGAACAGCACAGCAAAGCCTTCCTTGAACAGCATCACCTCAAATACCTTCACATGCTCCTGCAGCGCCTCAGCCTTGCAGAGCAATTCAGGTTTAAACAATACTAGGAATTAAACATGTTTAAATTAAAACCAGAATTTCCCCCCCCCCCCCAGTATCCAGCCTGAACATTCCCTGGTCAAAGTGAGAACAATTCCCCTTGGTCCCTGGGAGCAGAGCCCGATTTTTCCCCCCAGCTCTTCCTTGTCAGGGAGTTGCAGAGCCAGAAGGTCCCCCCTGAGCCTTCTTTTCTCCAGGCTGAGCCCCCCCCAGCTCCCTCAGCTGCTCCTGCTGCTCCAGACCCTTCCCTGGACACGCTCCAGCCCCTCAATGTCTGTCCTGTCCTGAGGGGTCCAGAACTGCCCCAAGGATTTGGGGGTCCTCAGCAGTGGGAAGTCAGAATTACTAAACTGAGCAAGTCTGAAGGTCTCCTTGCATCTCCCCCCACTTTTCTCCTTTCTCAAATTTTCTCTTCTGGTGATGTAATTCTGTTCACTTACAGAACCACAAAATGTGTTGAGCTGGAAGGGACCCAGAAGAACCATCCAGTCCAACCCTCAGCCCTGCACAGGACCATACCCAAGAGTCACCCCCTGTGCCCCAGAGCATCATCCAAACCCTCCTGGAGCTCTGGCAGCCTTGGGGCTGTGCCCACTGCCCTGGGGAGCCTGGTCAGTGCCAACCACCCTCTGGGGGAAGAACCTTTTCCTGAGATCCAACCTGACTCAGCTCCAGCCATTCCCTGGGTCCTGTCCCTGGGTCTCTACAGAGCAGATCTCCGTGCCTGCCCCTCCTCAGGAAGTTGTAACTGCACTGAGGTCTCCCCTCAGTCTCCTCTTCTCCAGCTGAACACACCAAGTGCCCTCAGCTGCTCCTCATCAGCCCTCCCAACTGCCCAGCCCAAATGAAGCTTTCAATCAATTCCAGTTTACATTTCTTTATATTACACATCTCTCTCCAGTCTCCCCCTTTCTCTCCGTTGAAAAACATTTAAAAAGTATTAAAAGACTCCTTGCAACATCCTCTAATTCATCAGGCTAAAGAGCAGGCAAAACTTAAAATTAAAAAAAAAAAAAAAAGAAAAGAAAAGGAAAGAAACTAAATCCTTGATCATTTGCTGCCTTTTGAATTCCAATTCCTGGGCTGAGGATGATAATAACACCGAGTAATCCCAAAGAAGACTTGCTGCTAAATACTCCCATTAGCATAATCTTCTCATAATGTGGACTCCACACCAGCCCAGGTGCTCCATGTCACTTTATTAACCTATTTTCTAATAAATATTTCAGAAACAGCTTTAGCATATTATCTATAATCACTGATAGCTCTTCCCTCATTTATATTCTGGGCTGGGTGTCCTCTAAAACAATGGGGACAGATGAATNCCCCCCCCCAGTATCCAGCCTGAACATTCCCTGGTCAAAGTGAGATCAATTCCCCTTGGTCCCTGGGAGCAGAGCCCGATTTTTCCCCCCCAGCTCTTCCTTGTCAGGGAGTTGCAGAGAGCCAGAAGGTCCCCCCTGAGCCTCCTTTTCTCCAGGCTGAGCCCCCCCAGCTCCCTCAGCTGCTCCTGCTGCTCCAGACCCTTCCCTGGACACGCTCCAGCCCCTCAATGTCTGTCTTGTCCTGAGGGGTCCAGAACTGCCCCAAGGATTTGAGGGTCCTCAGCAGTGGGAAGTCATAATTACTAAACTGAGCAAGTCTGAAGGTCTCCTTGCATCTCCCCCCACTTTTCTCCTTTCTCAAATTTTCTCTTCTGGTGATGTAATTCTGTTCACTTACAGAACCACAAAATGTGTTGAGCTGGAAGGGACCCAGAAGAACCATCCAGTCCAACCCTCAGCCCTGCACAGGACCATCCCCAAGAGTCACCCCCTGTGCCCCAGAGGATCATCCAAACACTCCTGGAGCTCTGTCAGCCTTGGGGCTGTGCCCACTGCCCTGGGGAGCCTGGTCAGTGCCAACCACCCTCTGGGGGAAGAACCTTTTCCTGAGATCCAACCTGACTCAGCTCCAGCCATTCCCTGGGTCCTGTCCCTGGGTCTCTACAGAGCAGATCTCCGTGCCTGCCCCTCCTCAGGAAGTTGTAACTGCAATGAGGTCTCCCCTCAGTCTCCTCTTCTCCAGCTGAACACACCAAGTGCCCTCAGCTGCTCCTCATCAGCCCTCCCAACTGCCCAGCCCAAATGAAGCTTTCAATCAATTCCAGTTTACATTTCTTTATATTACACATCTCTCTCCAGTCTCCCCCTTTCTCTCTGTTGAAAAACATTTAAAAAGTATTAAAAGACTCCTTGCAACATCCTCTAATTCATCAGGCCAAAGAGCAGGCAAAACTTAAAATTTAAAAAAAAAAAAAAAAAGAAAAGGAAAGAAACTAAATCCTTGATCATTTGCTGCCTTTTGAATTCCAATTCCTGGGCTGAGGATGATAATAACACCAAGTAATCCCAAAGAAGACTTGCTGCTAAATACTCCCATTAGCATAATCTTCTCATAATGTGGACTCCACACCAGCCCAGGTGCTCCATGTCACTTTATTAACCTATTTTCTAATAAATATTTCAGAAACAGCTTTAGCATATTATCTATAATCACTGATAGCTCTTCCCTCATTTATATTCTGGGCTGG